>NW_026515861.1:0-173233 GCF_023601865.1 Aspergillus affinis
TAAATGATGCTTGAGGTGGTCGGAGTGAAAATCCGCCGCTCGATGGTATCCGCCGCTCGGTGGTTGATTACGTTAGTATATTATTATGTTTCTGCAGAGTAAAGTCTATATAAAAAGGTAAACCGCAAGGGGTAATGTGGGTGCCTGAGTCGGCGGGCATTCCATTCCTGACACGATTAACCGCCTCAGGCGCCCGTTTGCCTCCCCCGCGCTCGCATGATCCACGCCGCCTTAACCGATTCGGGCAGGGCGTCTTCCCGCCCCAGACTGAATGAACTGAACACTGCTCCTTGAGTCCTTCATCTCTCCATCCTCTCTCGTCTTCTGCTACTTTCATCCTTTCCCTTCGGCTCTCCCCTTTCTTTCTTTTCACTTCTCTTCTCTGTATTCCTCGTTGTGGTTGCCCTCCCTAAACCATCTCTCTTTCCACCACCACCACCCCCTCCGTCGTCGGCCTCCCCTTACTTCGCCGGTGCCCTGAAACCCTACCAATTTAATTAGTCGGATCCGATGTCATCTCCTCCCTTGGCCTAACTCGCCTCAATGCCGACCCCGAGTGACAACACACCACGTCTCGATGCCACATCAATCCTTGATGAAATTTCTGCTCGCACCACTTGTCCGCCCGAGTTAGAGAGGTCTTCGTTGTGGAGAGACTCGCCCGAATCCTCTCCGACCGCGGAGAGCGACACTCCTGATAATGCGCTCTCCCGGGCCATTGCATCGGCGCAGTCTGCGCTGATCCGCTCGGACGATGCTATCGCCCAAACGGTTTCCGACCCTTTAAACACCCCTGGCGCACCAATGAAGGACACAACCAAACCCGAGGATGAGCCCGTTGTCGGCAGATTGAGCCCTACCGGCGACCAGTCATCACGCTCCACCAACACTCCCTCCCCTCCAGTCGCCACACCCTCAAGTGCCTCCCTTTTAAGTTATGAGTTTTCCAACATCAGAGTAGGTTTTTCTCTTACCTTGCCTGATTGAACCCATGTGGCAGGACCCCTGCTGATCCTTACAAGCTTCTTCCGAATTACACATCTTCCTTTTTGCGCCCGGGAAGCAAATTCACGGGCACCCAGCAGTCGGATCGTCAGATCTATAATGTGGACGTAGAGATAAAACATGTCGACATGGTTGAATCCTACCTCTGTGGATATCTGCGCATTCAGGGTATGTTGAATCGTTCCGTGCCTCAAATCGATGCGTGTCTCAATTTTGCCTCTAATCGACTTTGGCTTTTCGCACAGGCCTCACGGAAGATCACCCCACTTTGACGACCTTTTTCGAAGGCGAGATCATAGGCACCAAACACACTTTCAAGACCCGGAATGAAGCATGGGGAGCTACGGAGAAAACCGATATGCATCATTGGGCTAGATTTCCC
This sequence comes from Aspergillus affinis, assembly GCF_023601865.1. Lineage (NCBI taxonomy): Eukaryota > Fungi > Ascomycota > Eurotiomycetes > Eurotiales > Aspergillaceae > Aspergillus > Aspergillus affinis. The sequence goes on from NW_026515861.1 coordinate 1,388, forward strand.
GCGTGGCGACCACTGGCTAAGCAGGCGAAGAGGCCCGATTTCACCTACCGCAACTTTGCCCAGCGCGAGCATATCTTTATGCGATGGAAAGAATACTTCCTCGTCCCCGACCATCGGGTGCGGTCTATCTCAGGCGCAAGCTTCGAGGGGTTCTACTACATCTGTTTCAACCAGGTGGCGGGAGATGTCACCGGTATCTACTTCCACGCGAAGAGCGAGAAGTAAGTTCGATTCCTTATTTCCATCCTATTACACATATTCTAACTGAAATTCCAAGGTATCAACAATTGGAATTAAAACACGTCGAGGATCACGGCTGCACTCCTGCGATTGAATTCCGTTGAGGTGTATACTCCAGCATTTCCAGTCATCGACTTTTCTCACCTCATCTCTTCACCTTTATTGGTCCAATTAATCGCCATCATCCTCTCTATATTTATCTCCCTTTACTTTGTCCATGATTGCGTCTCCCATGGTTACGGTGTTTTTCTTTTCGAAGTGTTGAAGACAGCAGGCTTTTATCCTGTCTATGGTTTACGATGATTCTTTGAATTGGCGTCTCAATTGGTTGTGGTCTCCGATTACCAGGTTTTCGTTTTTCTTTCTTCTTTTTGTCATTACCTCCTAGTACTACTTACTACTCACTTGTGTTGTCTGTTCCTTGCCTTCGATTCATGCGAGCAGCGGTATCTCAGCTTTCCATTGGTAGTTTCGGTCCTCATTTCATGTCTTACCTTTGTCGGTTTTCTCTTTTTCTTTACGAAACGAACGAAACGTTGTCTACCCCCCCGCCTTCCCATGCAATTCATCTAGATAGGTTGTGTTTTTCTTTGCCGCTATCTAAATGAAATCATTACCATCTCTTGAAGAGGTTGGTTTTTTTCTTTCTACCATTGTCAAATGATCTCATACTTTTGTGATTCTGTGTGCTTGTCTTGATTATGATAACGTTGGTGACTTTCTCATTTACCTGGGACTCTTGTTTCAATTTACCTCCAGCTCAATATATACGTCCTTGATTTTCGACCCAGCTCAGCCATGATCTCACCTACTAAGTAGACCTAAGCATACCCTAACATAATCGGACAACAAAGCGACAACAGGCCAGCATGGCCCGCTTACAATATTATGAAGCGCTCAAATTTAATTATCTAGTTTAAATCGAAGAGACCCGACCCTCTGGAAATCAATCTAGAGAAAATACTTCAAAATTATAACAACCCACACTTCCAGCTTGCTTCGATTGTAGTCTGTCTGAGTCTTAAATGCGTCTCTAATCCACGAACGCCCACTCTCAGGCTCGGAAACACAGCACCGCGAAACTCGCCCATTGCTCTCGTCAGTTTCAGCGTTGCCTGCAGTAACCTCCGGACTTTCGACGAGAACATCATCAGTCCTGATCCAGTAGTTCAACTGTTTCTATTCCCCACATTGCATGGTATGTTAGGAGTAAGGGTGTCTGTATCATCTCCCATATGGAAACATAAGGAGCCCGAACATGCGATTCACCACGAATGAACAGGCCCACGGTGCATCCAATTCCAATTGGCGTTCCGATATAGCAAGAAAGTTACTTTGTTCATCGCTCTGCATGAGGCGTTGCGACCAGCTGGTATTAATGCATACGGACGAGGGATGGGACAACAGTAATGAATCTACCTGCAGCTAGTAGGTTTGTTTATATAAAAGCGAGAATTCCTTGAAGTTTCAACATCTCTCCAAATAGATGCTGCCGGACTCGACTATTTCCCATCCCACCGAATACAACCAAACGGCCTCCACATGTCATTATCATCCCCAACCCCCATTCGATTGACGAACCTTCCATCTCTCGTATGGGACCTCTCAAAAAACGATATCCCAACCTTTGTCCTACCCAATACAGCATTTGGAATAGCTTCAGCCATCGTAGCACCAGCCCTAACCTATTACCCCGAGAGCCCCAGAATCGGACCCCTCCTGGTCCAATGTACGCCGTGGATCCTCCTTTTCAACTGGTCCAACCTTCTCGTCTTCAACCTCGCCAACCAGCGTCTTGCAGACTCCATTCAAAAGGATCGAGTCAATAAGCCGTGGCGGCCGCTGCCTCGTGGCCGTATCACTCCGACGCAAGCAACGCGGTTCTTGCTCGGCGCCGTGCCCGTCGTAAACGCTGAGCTGGGCGCCGTGAGGGAAAGCGCGGGGATCGTCATTCTGGCTTGGAAGTATAATGACCTACGCGGGGGCGATGAACTAACCCGGGATCCTATCATAGCCATCGCGTACACGATCTTCAATGTCAGCTCGTTGCAGATCGCCGTGGGCTCTGCCTCTGCAAAGGTGCTCGAGTTCACGACCACGGGATACTGTTGGCTCGGGATGATTGCCGGGATGATTCTGACGACTATGCAGGTCCAGGACCTCAAGGATCAGCGGGGGGACTGGGCCCGGGGCCGGAAAACATGGCCTCTTGTCATGGGGGATCGGCTATCACGTCGGTGGATTGCTGGTTCTGTGAATGGGTGGAGTTTGGCAGCGGTCGGGTTCTGGAACGTGTCGGTCTACCTATCCGTCGGTGTGGTGTTGCTTGGGGCGTGGGTTGGGAGTAGCGTTGTGCTTGGGACGGGCGATGGCCGGACTTGGAGGTGGTGTCTCTGGCAGTGTTGTTCTCTACACTTTGCCTGTCTGGAAAACTTGGAATGGACGTTTAATGTAGCCGGGGAGAGGGGGGTTTGTGTCCCTTGTGCATTTGGGCTATGCAATCGGTTATTGAATGTGTTGCCACTTTTGGGAAGTAGTATCTCGAAGGTAAACTATACCGTTACTACACTCTGCATTTCTGGAGAGAGAGAGAGAGAGAGAGAAAACAAGGACAATGAACACACACCCAACAACGATGCAAGGGGGATGGATAGGCTGATCAAGACGCTCGTATCAAATCCGCGGCCCGTTCAGCCACCGTATACACGGTGGAGATGGGATTCGCCCGCGGAACGAGTGGAAATATGCTTGTGTCTACAACCCGGACATTACTCACGCCGTAGATCTTCAGATCCGGTCCAACCACACCACCGTTCTCGCAGGGAAGCATAGCGGTGGTCCCGCATGGATGGGCAGTCGGGATAGTCATCGACTCGCGCACCAATTGAGTGAGCGTTTCTGTATCATTGGGCTGTGGTGCATCGACAAAGGACTGGAGGTGGGCGGAACGAAGAATCCCTTGCAAGTGCTGAACGTGCCGAACCATCGAATCGAGGTCTGAAGGACTGGTCAGAACTTTGGATCGATCCTGGGGGCGTCGGTCGGGTCCGTCGACTGGAGATGAGAGCTGCCCCGGGAGAAAGAATAGGATGGATAGACGCCCACGACGGCTACATTGCCGGGATAGATGGCAAAGTGAATGCATGCGGACGCCTCGTTCGGGCCAGCCAGGATCCCTGAAATAGAAGTGTGATCGTTGCCCTCGCGGGAGCGAGCGAGAATCTCTTGCACGTCTGGGGGACTTAGGCGGATGAAGGCGTTTGCTTTCATGCCGGGTGAAATGCCCTTGATGTCCAGGTGGTCCCTCAAAGGGGCGGTCAGAATACTCATGGCATGGTTGGACAAGTTCTCTCCCACCCCGGGCAGATGGACGAGTGGTGGAATGCGGAGCTCCTGGAGTCGATCTGTGTCCCCGATCCCAGACAATTCGAGGATCTTGGGATTGTTGAAAACCCCCGCGGCCATGATGACCTCCTTGGTGGGTTTGAAGATGATGGTCCCCTGGGCTTCTGTTTGCACCTCCACTCCAGTTGCAGTTGGGTTACGGTTGGGGATAGCAGAGTCGAACCAGATTCGAGTCACGTTTGCGCGCGTGAAGATTTCCACATTAGCGCGAGAAGCAAGTATGGCGCCGTATCCGCTAGCTGCACTGCTCCGATTTCCTGACTGCGGGTCGATCGTCGCAGTGTATGGCCGCGTGCCTATGGTTGTCCCTTCAGGAACGAGATCGCTGGTGTAATGATAGCCGCTCTCCTCGAACGCTCGCTTCCAAGCGTCTAGCAGACTGGTGTCGGCCTTCTCCGTAGACACCGGGTAGCTCACTTGGATGGGACCTGTAGTAGGCCGGGACTCCTTGTTGCTCGGATGCAAGGTGTATGCCTTGTGGAAATAGGGTGCCAGCGTTTCCTAATTCCAGCCCGGAATGCCCAGTGAATCCCAGGCATCGAGTCCCGCTGCAGCCCGGGGAAGGAAGATACAGCCATTGATCATGGACGACCCGCCCAGACAGAGCCTTTCCCGCAGATTGGTGGAATTCGCGATTGTTCAGTCCGGCCTGAGGCGCCATCTTGAGGTTCCAATCCATCTCACTTCCCGTCAGAGACTCGTACGCCAGGGGATTCTTGACGCAAGCATCATTGGATTCATCTTTGCCTCGCTCCAGGACAATGATGCGCGTATCGGGGTTTTCTGAGAGCCGACAGGCAACGACTAGAGCGGCCGTGCCGCCGCCGACGATGATGTAGTCGGCGATTCGAGAATGACCAGCCTCTTCCATTTCTGCTAATGAGCTCAAGACCTGGGTTAAGAGATGCAAATCCAGGCAGAGTGAAGATCAATGGTTTGTGGTTAAGGTATTAGACGTGAGGGGAAGGAAGAAGTGGGGGGAACTTTATGCTTATAGGGGAAGTAACTAAAGTCTAGGATGTTACCGGGACATGTCGATGGGGCAACGACCAAACTACACTGCAATGCTTTCTTTGTCCAGGGTACGCTCGCCCCCCTTGCTAGCCCAGTTCCTTTATTACGTTGCCCTAAACCATTCGCCGGACGTGAGTCTCGTCTATCTGCATACTCTGCAATAATTTTCTGTCCCCATCCGCCCTATCCGAGTCCCCATAAGGCGTCACTTGGCCAGAGTATCCCTGCTCGCTCTCCACGCTCTCCCCCCGCGCCGAATCGAGCATAGAATCCACACGATGCTTGACGTGGATACTCCAAATCGTATGCTGCGCTTCGCGGAGCCGGACGTGTGCCGGACTCGGCGGTCTCCGTGATATAATTGGCGTAATGTAGCGTTTGAACAAAGGCGCCAAGGTAGGCAAAGAGACCACGATGATGCCGATCCACAACTCCAGGAAACTGGTAAGCGCAATGCGCCCGAGTCCGTAGATAAAGTCCGATCTGGTCTCAGGGTGCAGCGTTATGACCAGCCGCCATATCATGACCGCCACGACGCTATGCGTATACAATCTCTGGTCAGGCCTCGAACTATATGGAGCATCACAAAGGGTCCTGGCATGTAGACTACTCACCTCATTCCCACCAGAAACATGGTTCTGATCGTGACTTTGGTACGAAGGGGTAATTGAAGCCGTAGGAATCGGCAACGGGGCTATTGCGGTGTCCAGGACGATATTGAAGCTGATCGAGGTGACCTCCGTGGGAAAGCCAGACCGACACCGTCCGCCAGGCACCGGTTTTCATCCTTGAGAGGTGGGTTGGCACTGAGTGAGGAATACGGCTTGGAATCCGAGGTAATAAGCTGATACAAACACACATGCCACGAGAATCAAGTAACGATCCAGTGGAGATGTTCGGAAGAGGGAAAGGTATAGGAAGAGCATGGACAGCTTGCTTGACACGGTTCCAACGAGCCAGACAACGCCGCGGTAGTAAACAACTAAAGAAAATCCCGAACGAGAGTCGGCTAGTTTGTACGGCATCAGATGTATGCATGTATGCAGATTCAGTCACTATACGTTTGCCGACTGGGCATGCAAGGTGACAACAGTTGTAGCGCCGTACAGGGATCGAAATGTTGTTCGTGAGTCCTCTTCTGAAGCGTATACATACGTCAAAGTCGTATGACGTAGTTCTCATGGTTCATTGAATTGAATTGTATGGAATTGAAGTGTAGTAAATGAATGTATCGAACCCTCCCTTCTGGGATGCAAGATTCAGGTCAGGTGTTGTCTGATTCTTCAGCTTCATCAACATTGGCTATTTTACAAGGATCCGTCCGACTCTTGTTTATAAAAATTATATTCTCTACACATGTCATATTGGACCTCTGAGATTTATTACCTGACTATGGCCTGTTGCTGACACAGCTGATCCAAGACAGAGAAACACCTCCAATGCAAAAACTTCCGAACTTAGAACCTTGACACAGATGACACCAGGCTCACATTCGCCAAAATGCTTCCGGCGCAGTGTCTGTTGAAAGCCCGAGGTACTAAGTGGCTGCTTTAAGGCTGCTATGTTGCACGAGAATACGAGGTAGGGATATTATGTACTTTGGATGAGCGCTTTTTTGCTCATGATATTTCAAACCGCTTGAGAAATCTGTTGGGAAGCTGATAATCCCAACGCGAGTGGCTAAGCCATATTGAAGGCCTGGATTAGAAGCTGAGCTGCTGAGATTTTACGAAGCTTCACGAAGGCGAGCCCTAGCCTGGACTCGAATCCTCCGGCCCCTTGAGGCCAACCATGCCAAGATACTGCCTGCGTCTAATGGGCTTGATGATTAGTATCGTGGTGACTAGCTGGGATAGAACCAGGCCAAGCTCGCAGGATTATTGGACGACTCGCGAGGCAAATGCTGCAGGGGTGTGCCACTAGTGGAGCGGGTTCACTTGAATTCCCTCTGTGAAACCGTACACTGCAGTTGCCTAAGTATGCGAGAAGATCGAGATTTGTATATTCATTTCTGCCGGAGAATTACCTTATTGGTCGGATCTGACAGGGGGGTTGGAAATTGACAATAGGATGAACGTCACTGGGACTTTGGTCAACTGCATCTATGGACGAATAGTGTAACTATGAAACCTTTATCAGATCTGGAATCTAGTATAACGTCTTCACATTCTCAACTTGCAGGAATACCCGATGAAAGCATTTTTGAGCATTTTCATATCTCCAAAACTGCCATGCTCAGATAAGTGCGCTTCACGGGGGCACACAAAATATAACCTTGCATCCCTGTCCTTATTACGAAAGAAGACATCTAGATCAAGCCAGAACCAAGCCAGAACCAAGCCAGAACCAAGCCAGTGACTCAGATCTCGATCCCCCAATTTTGCCAGACAAGCATGACAATGAATAGAGGCTCATACACAGTCAGCGAAGGCCGACTCTCCAGGGCTGGTGTCAACTCTATCACCCCAGCAGCTTCGTATAGCATTGCTTTTCCGCGTGATAGGCAATAGCAGATACGCATACGATCTGATGTTGTCGTCGTGATTGGTCTAGTGTTAGGCGTGCTGTTCTGTGGTATTCGAATCTCTTCTGCTTTGGGACCTGGATGGCTCGTTTTTTATTGCGAGTGGCTGTACTCGTACGAGTGTGAGCGGGATGGTCATGGTCATTATCAGTACACTGGGTTTAATATTATGACATCGAGAGTATAAGAAGTGCCGTCCCTTCCTCTGTTCTTCATTGCCCAAGCTCTTTCTGCACTCTCTCAATCCTACTTATCATTGGCCCTTCAAGAAGACCAAAGAATACCCTCAAGATGCATCTTACTTCCATTGTCATCGCCACTCTCCTGGCAACCGCAGAGGCCGTCCTGATCATCAAGCCTGCAGCAGGCGATAACGTCGATGTGTCGAAGAATTGGGAAGTAGATTGGAGTGCTGTCGAGTATGAATCTACCCACTCGGAGTCAATAGATAAAAATTTGATAGACTAACTACTATCCTCCAGCACCGACCCTCCGCAATTCTGCCTCTACCTCACCAACTTCATCGACTATCCTCCGCAGATCTTCCCCCTGCTCAACCAACAGCCCGTTCAGCGAGACGCTCATAGCGCAACGATCCCCGGAAGCTGTTATCCGGGTCTTCGGACGAGGTATGTGTAATCTCTAGCCCACTCCCACCCAACCCTTTGCTTCCTTTGGCTCTGGACTGGATATTAAGATGTGAAAAATCCGGGTTTAGTCCCTATCGCGTACGAGCTGCTTCCTGCTCGTCTCCGGAGACTATTTTCGCTGAGTCTGGGGACTTTCACGCTTCTCAGTCGACTTGTGCTGCAGCAGCTTCGACCATGCGAAAAGTAATGCGGATGTAAGCGGCGAATAGTAGTGTCGAATTGGGATATTGGGGTGCTGGTCGTATTCAACATACGCCAGTCCAGGTTTGGTTACTCACTCATGGTTTACTGCTTTTTGAATAACTGGGTATTGATTAGGGTTGGACAAAAATGATGGTTTGAGGTTATAGGTAGGGAGTGAATTTCAACAACGCTCATAGCGAGGGCTAAGGGCTTACGAGAGTAATTGAATTTGCTGGGCTTTACATAGTAAGGTAAATGAATGCGATTTGTCTGGCTCGGGCTGTCCTCGTCTTTAATCCTTCATTTAATATGTTACCCCTCGAAGACCATTGTAGTTCGTCCTCGATCGTCCATCCTCCGCCTGCTAGCCGAATCATAACACTAACTATCTACCTCAACCCCTACAACTGCTCCTCGTAGCGCACTGGGCCATCTATCTAGCCTTCCCGCTAGCAACCGCACCCACAGGCCGGACACCCTCTCCTCCCACACGCATACGTCGTAGTCCCGCAGTGCTGCCACTTACTGCACTCCATCCAAGCGCCCAACCCGGCCTTCGCCGCTGTCCAGCACCACTCACCCTTGTTCATGTCCCCGCAGGCCTTCCGGCAATACCCCCCAGAGCACCCATACGGCGCGTCCTTGTAGCACGCCCGTTTCTCCAGGGCGCCGTCGAGGCCATCCAAGCGAGCCTCCACGGGACTGGTGTCTGTGTCCACCGTGCTGTTGTAGAACGAGGCATCCACCGCGTCCAGCAGCGCCAGCGATGTGCCCTTAACGCCGGTTCCGGCCGAGCGGGTGGTCCAGGCATTTACGGACGTCGCTGGGGGCGACGGTCATGACGCCAAGTTCGCCGCATTCGACAACGCGGTGCCTTCCGCGGCGAGCGGGGTAAGGGTCAGCGCGGAGGAGAGGGCGAGCATGCTGATAATGGTGATGGGGAGCTTTATCGTGGATTGCGGTGGCTAGAGACGGCTGAAAGGTAAGTATGCTTATCGAGATGGAGAAGAAGCAGAAGAGAGGATAAGGGGGGCCTACCGATTGTAGATGAGAGATGTGCGTTTCTTGGACAAGTGGAAGGACTGCATATCAGACCGTGTTGTTGTAAGAAGGATAGACCTAGCTGGATTATACCTTGGATGGATGGGAATAGTCTTGCCTTTTATACCACATCTCGTAAAGAAAGGAGCGTCTACATCCGAGAGACGATACTACCATCCACACCCCCATGGGTTCCTGCCTCCGGTGGGCTGATCACCGTGCTTGGTCCCCGTCTCGATGAGCAGGATTTTGACGAGGAAGAGCGCTGGCGAGGTCGGTAACCGCAGGCGCAACGCAACCTCAGCCCCCGTTGATCCATGTAGTGTAGGACTGGCGCGATGCAGCTAGAGAATGTCCGCATAGGTCTCGTATTACGGAGTAGATGGATAGCCTGGAGCAGCTGCCTGTTCATTCTGGTCTTTCCCCTTGTCCTGAGCTATATTGAACCAGGTTTATTCAGTAACATACTGGTCTTCTAAGGCTTTTTGCGCCGACATACACTATATATAGGGCAAGGCCAGTAGCCTCTCCCCAGGGCTTTTGCGCTCAAGCAGGTTATCTCTCAGTCCAAGGATCTGTGATTAGTCTCTCAGAGCGGTTCTCTACTTACCTTGCTGTATGCTACATTCCGCCAAAGCGCCATCATGATCGCCGCCAACCAATCAACGCCTCCTATCGTCTGTTTGTTCTCTCGAACCCTTAACAACTCAACCACCTTGAAACCGAGACACAGGAGCAATAATAGCGTCTTTTTTTTGCGCTTGTTCACAACAGGCAAGAGCTTCCCTGAGTGCCTAGCCTCTCTATCTGAGACTATCTCCGTGGTGGCACCATGATTTGCCGTGCTAAAAACTCGCTCTCCGACCCGTCGGCAGATCGAAGCTTGGTAGATCTGTTCACCAAGGATCTAGGAGTAGTTAGGCCACTTGAAAGGTGCAAGGATGTCCTCTTCTCTCCGCCACCTTGTTCCGCAAGAATGTGACGCGGATGTCTCATTGACGGTTCGGCTGTGAAATAATGGCCAGATTTTCATGTTCAACTCGGATGACCGATGGCATCCTTCCCCACAAGACTTGGTAAGTAAGTATTATCCCCAAAGCTTCCTTGCTATGCTCATGGTGTTTAGGCAGTTTTACTACCCTGTATCATTGAGGGTAACTTGGCAAGAGCTGGCGGCGATATATGAACCTTGAATGGGGAAAGCCGAGATGTCTCGGAAGACAAAGAGCTTTGGGGCAAGGCGGCAAGATTTCTGTTTGCCAGGGCGATCTATTGTACGTGATCGCGGGATGATCTAGTGAGCTTTGTTGTAAATCGATGCTACAATAGTATCTATCCCCTGGGCCAGTGAAATCGTGAATACAGTCATTCTAGTGCCTTGGCAAGAATACCTAGCTAGAGGCTTCCTATAACAGGCCGCCAATCCTATGCAGTTCCGTCCAACACGATTTCACCGGCCCAGGGGATAGAGGATCAGTCTAGTATAGAGCTTCGTGTACGGAATAGGCGGTTCACACGCCGAGGATCATGGTTTATTCGACGTAGAAATAGTTACTCTACAATTTAATGGAAATTGCTCAAATGTCATTGTCGTTGGTCATATCTGAATATTATCCTCCAGCCAGACTAAATCAATCAAGCTTGTTCCGAAAAATCAACATCAAACCACACCATACATTCCCAAGAGTTCTATTCATTCCCAAACAGCCGCTCCCACCGTACAGCGCAGGCAACCAGACCGGGTATGAGAAACTGGCTAGCCCGCTGCGAGAAAGCCTAGCGTGTCGGATTACCTAACAGGGCCTCGACCCAGTCTCCCGGGCCCGTCCTCTCAAAACACCCAACTCGGCAAGAACCGACGGAACCTGGCGAAAGCCCCAGGACCCGAACCCGGGGACGCCCCGGGGCCGAGGGGATGGTCAGCGCACATGCGGACGTCGGCCATCGAAACGTCCTCGGGCAGCTCTGCTGGATCGATCCTCATCACGCCCAGGGACCCGCACTCGGCTTCCGCCGCGGCGACCTCGTCGGGGGTTGCGTCTGGACCGAGGGCGGCGAGGGCGGTGGTTGCGGAGATGCCGAGGAGGAGGGAGAGGTAGGTGAGGGGCTTCATGTTGGGGTGGATCAGGCGATGATCTTCTGGGGTAGTGTAGTTAGCCTTAGAGAAAAAAAAATTAAAAAAAATAAAAAAGTTAAAGAGCAAAAGAGCAAAAGAGGGCTGATCAAGAAAGAAAGATGGGAGAAAGGGGGATTTCGTACCTTTGAAACTCACGTAGGAATACTGGAGGGGTATAAGATATGAAAATGTTGGGAAGCAGCGGGCTTGATGCTGGATCTCAGCGGTTAGCCTAGTAAGGAGCCTACTTCTTTATACAGCAAAGACCGCCGGCGTCGGGCCAACAGGGTATGTGGTTGAAAGTCGCCCTTGGCAGCCTGATTGGTTGGTACCTTCGTTTGCTGCCTGGTCACAGTGCAATCTTGATGGACAAAGGGGCTCACTTTCCAGGTAAGGATCTATCCAACCACTGGGCCCTTCGAGTCACACAGTAAGTCATGAGTGTTGTAGGGAAAGAAAGGAAGATGGAGGGATCTTCCATCTATCTATGTACATATACCCGCCTGGGTGCCTGAGGCACCCAGCTTATGTGATACGTCAGGGCGGACCCTGACATGGTTGAGAAGCCTCATGAAGTAGAAATTTTGGTGGAAGAGGCGCGACTCGTTGGTAAGCGCGGCTTGGTGGTTGAATACGTTAGCTAACTAACTACTGTTGACAAGTTAGTAAACTAGCTATCCTGTTGCCTAAATAACCACGAAGGCGCAGCACCTCTAGTTCAGGCACCAGCTGTTCCAAGAGGCGGGGCAATAAATCAATGGTTTATTGTATTTCCCCTGTCTATAGTTAGGGACCGAGGAGCACGCAATAAGGCAATCAGCCAGGTCGTGCCGGTCGACGGGTGTCGCCGGGCAACGCAAGTACGATCTAAAGCGCACCCAGGGAGCTCGCGCTAGACCTGGCTAGGACCCGCGGGGGACCCTTCTTGAACAGGAACGGATGCGCGAAGGTGTGTATTCCTTTCTAGGCCTGCAGCGCTCAGCTGTAGGCATTGTGGGATGCACTAAGCCTAATCGGGACATGGAGGCAAGGGTGCCTGGAGGCATTCCCAACGACCCTGAGGGTCGTCAAATTTGACAAACATGTAATAAACATGACTCGACATCAATTGCATAAATTATGTAGAAACAGGTTGTATTCCATTGTAATTGTAAACTACAATCTCAGTACTGTATCCAGTCATAGTTCTCAAAAGTTAAGGGTCAAACTATATACCTATCTAGTAGTCTCGACTTCTTCCGTATTCTACCTGATACACGATGCTGCATATCAGGTAAGTGAGACAAGGGTAATACTCCGTTCTCATAGTGATCCCTAAGTCTATCGGTATCAGAGTCTTCCTTATCGTCAGAAGTGACCGCAGGCCGCTTTCCAGTGGCAACTGCTGAGAGTAGCAGTACGTTCGGGGTTACCTGCATAATTGATGTAGCAACCGGTATATTAAGATATATCTCGACATCCTACTCCTTATCATCACTAATGGCCTCGAAGATATGTGTCTGGATATCAAGTGCTTCTACCGAAGCTGCTATCTTATGATCTGAAAGATACTCTTGGAGAATCAGCCGCTGTTCCTCCTTGATATCGAATCTTGTTGTACACATATACAACATGGTATCACGAATAGTCTCTAGGTTCAACGAGGCCCGACGGTAGTAGTATACATCCCGAGCAGAGTTAAACAAACGCTCAACTCCGGCACCAGTCGCTGGAATTGACATAATATCACGGGCAATGCTTGTAAGGATGGGGAATTCTCTCTAATAATCTCTCTAGAAGATCCGACCAGACCCTTTGATAGTATCTAATTGGGTAAGTATAGTTATATAATTTATAAAGTAGGCCTAATTACTTAAAATCTCTCGGTCGATCAGCCGCCTCTTGTTGGTTCTCTTGATAACTTAAGGACATTCAATAGCTGTAGTCTCAAAGTACCCCCAGATCCACTCTGTAGCAGGCGCTAGTCGTTTGGAGCATCGAGAGGATACGTAGCTTATGATTGAAGCACTAGCATCTGTTGAACTCTCTTGGGATACTAGCACTTGTGATATAGACTCGGAAGGTAAGAGTTCGCAATCTAGTATATTAGTGAGGATCCTTGCGTCTTCGTAATAGATTGAAAAAGTACGCGTAAGATTATTCAGTAACTCGCTTGATTCGCTTGGTTGATCGGTTGATTTTTGGGTAAAGACTCTCTATCGCTCTCATCATTCAGAACTCGATAGTTGATGCGTTTTTGCCGGGTACGCATTTTATGTTGGATACACTGGGCCACATGTGCAGTGCGAATGAATACGACTTGCTGATCGCAGGTTAGTAATGATATGGATGCAGTAGCTCAGTAGGACCAGGATTGAAGAGTCATATGCGGAGTTAGTTATTTTCTTAAAGGGTATGTCACTGTCAACAAAGAAGAGGTCAATGTACGCGTCCAAATAGAGTTGAACCATAAAATGGGGTTAAACCCTTGTGACCTGATATTCTGCCATATAGTATAACGAAAGAAGGAAGGGGTGGCCATAGGATAAATCAGGTAATATAATAATAGTATGTTGACAGGAAAAAGCTAATAAGGTAAATACACCTATATAGATGTGCCGAGGAATAGGAGAAACTTAGAATTTAGACATATACTTTGCAATAGCAGAGTTAGTTGATAGGACAGAAGAGTAACGTAAAATATATAAATATCCAACTACATAGTACGGTAACAACACAACGTAGGACTACATAACTGAGGTGGATTGCCCTGATTAAGGAATATCTAAGCTTATATTTAGGACCAGGAGCTATTCTATTATTGTCCAATTACTGGTAACGATATATCGCTGACGATAATAATGTCATTTGCCGATATCGTATCGTTAACAGCTCTAGGCGTTAAGGAGATCTTTGGCTCTCAAACTTTTCGCGCTCCACTTCTAAGCACAGGGCTACAGGCCCGACTAGTTAGTTGGAGTACTAAGTAAACCCTGGATAGTGCCCTGACCGGTTCCTGATCTAACTGTGTACGCCCTAATACTCCGCAAGATGCGATGCGGCTAATTCTGCCATTGTACGGTTGAACGGAGATCTTCCTCAGTCGGTGATGGTCTGACAAATAGTTTCATGGGTTTTAGCCCGATAGTGGACGCCCTCCACCGGGTTTACAATACTACCCTATGCAGGTGTAATTGCACTTTCGGAGACGAGGCGAGTGTGGCAAACGAGATCTCGAGTTCCGGAAGGAGAATTGTGGAAACGGCGATAACAAGCCATGTGATCATCGAAATGGATATTATGAAATAGGATTTGCAGGGGAAACGGCATTGCCCCTTTTTGCGGCGGAATATGGAAGGCCTACTCGATATCAATAAGATATCATTTCCTTGAGTAACATACCACTTGCTCTATCTCCGCTATATGTGTGGCAGGAAGGTGCGAACACAGAATGTTGGGGATTCAAAGACCTTCTTTACGGGTCTTAGGCCTGACCGTTGCCTATCTTTTGCTGTTTATTTTCCCTACCGTGTTTGCGCAGGACTGCAGCAAAAGCAAGCCCTGTTCTACTGGGTGTTGGTAAGTGCCCCGTGTCCGGTTCTTGCAGTACTATCTGGGTTCTGATGAAAACTGTCAGCTCAAAAGAGGGATACTGCGGGACCACCGAAGCACATTGTGGTGATGGATGTGTTGCAAACTGTGATTTCAAGCTTGGCTGTGATGCGTCTAATCCCTGTCCAAGCGGATGCTGGTAGGAAGACTACAAAGAATCCACGAGAGGTGTGAACTGACCCCTTACAGCAACAAGTTCGGTATATGTGGACTTGGACCCGACTTCTGTGGCGACGATGTTTGCGTCGCTGGGTGTGATTCCAAGGCAGAGTGTGATCCGGGTTTTGGATCCAAATGGTCTGAGAAATCCGGTTGCCCACTGAATTTGTGCTGTTCCAAGTTTGTAAGCATGCGAGTTCACGGTCAATCTATACACAAGCCCGTCTAACCTCTTGACTAGGGATTCTGCGGCGTGACCAAGGAGTTCGTAAGTAGTCTCTGCGCTTGAAAAATCTGGAAGTGAGAGATTGACCGACCTTTTTCTTTGTCGCAAAGTGCGGAAATAAAACCGTTACGCATAAGACGTGCAGCAAGGATGGTTACCTCTCGCGGGTTGTAGGCTACTACGAAGGCTGGAGCACTCGGCGAGCCTGTAACACGTTTTGGCCTGAGATGATCCCACTGGGAGTCTACAGTCACATCAACTTTGCTTTCGCTACTATTGACCCCGAAACATACGAAGTGCTGCCTGCCGACGAGGCGGATATACCACTATACGAACGCCTAACGACCTTGAAGCGATATGATCCGGACCTGAAGGTTCTGATTGCGTTGGGAGGTTGGACTTTCAATGACCTAGGACTGATAGCCACTGTTTTCTCTGACATTGCGGCCTCTGCGGAAAAACAGGAGAAATTCTTCAAATCCTTGGTCTCATTTATGTCCACGTACGATTTTGATGGAGTAGACCTGGACTGGGAATACCCCGAAGCAGATGACCGCAGTGGAAAGCCAGTGGACTATGATAATTTTCCTAAATTTCTGGCCAATTTGAAGAGCACCCTTGATAAAACACCTGGGCGAAACGAGTTGTCGATTACTCTTCCCGCCTCATATTGGTACCTTCAGCATTTCGATCTCAAGAAACTGGGGAAACATGTCACCTTATTCAACATCATGACGTACGACATGCATGGGACCTGGGACCGTGGCAACAAATGGACTGGCGAATACTTGAACGCCCATATCAATCTGACGGAAATTAAGAATTCGCTGGATTTGCTCTGGCGCAATGATGTCAAGGCCGAGCAAATGGTGATGGGTCTTGCATTTTACGGCCGTGGATACACTGTTGCAAGCCCGTCGTGCGTTGAACCTGGCTGTCTGTATCTCTCTGGAAGTGTGAAAACGAGTTGCAGCCACGAGACAGGCATTCTGCTTAACAGCGAAATTGTAGAGACCACGCATACCAAAGGGTTGTCATCGAAGCTCTGTAAGGACGTGGCTGTCAAGGTAGCTCACTGGGGCAATCAGTGGGTCTCCTATGACGATAAAGACACACTCAAGCTCAAGACCGATTTTTCCCGAGAATAGTGTCTGGGTGGTGTCATGGTATGGGCAATCAGCCATGATACGAAGAATGCCACTTTCAGCGAAGCCCTCGCCAAAGTGTCTAACCGCCGAGCTATCGCACAGCGTCAAGTGGAGGATCAAGACCATAGCACAGATACAATCGAGTACGACACGTGCAAATGGAGCAACTGTGGTGAGCCCTGTCCTGCGAAATGGAAGATGGTCGGGCGCGACGACGAATGGAGAAACGACAAAGATGGATATATGCTTGACACAACCGGATGCAACGGTGCAGGCGTCCGATCCTGGTGCTGCCCTCCCACAAAGCTCCCTAAATGTGGTTGGTACAGCTTCGAAAACGGACACTGCCACGCTCAATGCCCAGACGGGAGGGTGGAGGTTGGATCGACATCAAACAGGTGCAAGAACACTGAGACTGGCTACTAGGCTGCCTGCTGCACTACCGAGGACGACGATGGCAATGAGCTAATGAACATGGTCCTTTACAATGCAATGAAATGGGGAGATTCGCCGTCTTGTGATTTGGGGGCATGCGGTGCCAAAGGCACTGACACGCCAGATGTACTGGTTGAATCGGCAACAGGTAGCGGGGGGTCCTATTGCCTGCCAGGCGATGTGTATAAGGACGGCGTGTTCCCAAAGCAGCAGCTGACAGAACGCAAGTTGTGTTAGAATGGGGCGGACAAAACCCGGAGATGGGACCACTGCAAATGGCATAACAACCTTGGGCTAGGGACAAGTGGCCAAAGGTGCTGGTCTGGATGTCCGGAAGACACCGTCCGCGTTGCTATGGACACATACAACGAAGACTGCTACGCCCATGGTGGCAAGGCCTTCTGCTGTAATGCTATCTACTATCTGGTCAAGAATAGCATCTGCGGTGTCGACTGCGCGTTCCTTCTCAATTACTTCACGCAGGACGTCTTGGTAGATCCACCCCGTCTTCCAGGAGGAAACAACTTCAAGGCATCATCAGACCGCTTTATGGACCCCCTTGGCAGTAATCAGCTTCGAAATAACTTCCGGTTGCTTGATAAAGCCCTCAACACCTTGAAAGGAAATGTAAGTGGCTGAGGTTCCCTTTTTCTATCGCATAAGGAAATTGCTGGACAGACTTGATACTGATACATGAGTTAGCTCTAGTAGTCAGAAGGTAGAGACGAGCTCGAGAAGAGAATGAACAATATTTTGCGTGCCAAAAGAATTGGCGAGGGGCTCAGTGTTGTGCGTGATGTAAGTAATCTCCCCGATGCGAACGTGAACGTATGTAGAGGCTAACAAACCCAAGGTCATTTCCTTATTCAACTACATGAACTTGCCAAATGTCTGGAAACGTTTTAAGCAGACAAACGTTCTCACTTGTCAAGAGCTTGAACGAACACAGGATGCATACAAAGAAGCCAGCTCAAAGGATCTAAAGCTCCTAGAATGCTAGGATCTCTTTCTATACAACCTTATGAAAGAGATAGCCGAAGAAAGCCATGAGTTTGTGAAGAAATATCTGGCAAGCTTCATAACGTACTGGGGCAAGAGCAACAAACCAGGGGACAAGGATTGGCAGGTGAAAATGGAGCAGGTCCAAGAATTCGTCAACGCGATTGAGAAGCAGCTGGACAAGATCCATATCAATCTGAAGGATCTATTCTAAATAGCCGCCAGCACATTCATCAAGCTAATAGGGCTTATGATATCATTACATACTGTCATTTGCATATAAATGGATTTGGTGCATTCGTAGATTCATTCTCCAGTGCAAATATATATCACCGACATTTGGAGTGACACTGATTAGTATATGGAGGCGAAAATATTCATCCTCTGTGATTCCGTAACTATGACCAGCTTGAAGAAAGACCTTGACATTTTCTCTGCAAGATAGGCTGAAGGTGGTCAGTATAAGAAAAGGTAAACCGTAACATGATATAACTATCAAGCAGAACCCATAATACAAAAGGCATAACGCGATCTTATTCAGTTGAAATTCCATGCTATCGCCAGACCTGTGATAAGAACACACGGGTCATTTTACAAAAAGAGCGGCAAAGACGAAGAAAAATAAGAATGGTTTAGCATTTAAACCTACACCACATATGTACCCAAAAAGCCCATCCACAAGAGCTACAGACATGTTAGGTGCCTACCCTGATTTCTGGATTCCGGATTGAGGGTTATCTGGCTGTCCATGCTTTCATCTTCCTGCGCGACGCTAGTCCCGTTAATTCCTGGTTAATATTACCGGACTGTTACCTGCGATTGTCTAGGTACACTAGACGAGATATCCTGGAAGATGATGAGAGGAAAATTCGTACATACGTAGTGTCTAGGTGAGTTCATATCTTTCAAACTAACTTTCTAATTACTCCGGAGGGGGTTAGTTAACTTCCCCCTCCCCACTCTTCTTTAAAAGGCGCCGAACCCCCTCCAAAGAACCAAACCTAGCGGACCTCTGCCCCCTTGATCTTTGTAACATGTTAGGCCCAACTCAGCTATCGTCGCCCGATTCTCACGAAGATTTCTTCCGCCGCCAATCCTGGCCTGAATGGAACTCATCGGAGTTTTCGCGAGACCAAAGGAGAATGAAAATTTATGATCGTGTCACACATTCGTCATCGTCGTGCAGTCTCACTAGGGCATTCCTACGTGCATTAATGCGCGATGGTTCAACTTGGCCGTGGGGATATTTTATCTACCGGACAACATACGGGTCTGACGAGGACTGGAACCAGGCTCTTGCCAAACTTCATCGCCATATTCGCTACGCCATACGACACCAAGTCGTGCAATCCATGAATGATGGTCCTGAGAAACTCGAGGATGATCCG
Organism: Aspergillus affinis; assembly: GCF_023601865.1. Classification (NCBI taxonomy): domain Eukaryota; kingdom Fungi; phylum Ascomycota; class Eurotiomycetes; order Eurotiales; family Aspergillaceae; genus Aspergillus; species Aspergillus affinis. The sequence continues at coordinate 20,507 of NW_026515861.1, forward strand.
GAGGCAGCTGAGATTGTTTGGGAGGGCTGCCACAATGTTGTCGTTGAAGATAAAAAATTGTTAGATGGAGCTTCACCTACCCAAGTTCGGCGACTGTTTCAAGAATGGATGAAACGGAATCCGAAATACAAACAGCTTAGCAGACCACGGTCGACCTATTGTTTGATGATCGATGATCATGCCATGCGGTCTATTCTGGCGAGCTCGGAGCCTTGTGCGGACCATAGAGAGTTTATGGATGACCAGCCCGGATACGTAATCTTGATCGATCGCCGACATCCTGGTAAGGGGGGGATTAAGCACGAACCTTATAATGTGGGATGGATGAGGATCACGATGGAATCACTTTATACGGCTTGGATGTTTACGACTGGGCGCAACGACTTGGAGTTTGAGGACGTTTATCCCGCTATCGGGAGAAGGGGCTTGATCCCATATTATGATGGCTTTTGGAGTTGGGTGGAGGATGTGAATGGGCAGAAGGTGGAAATTTTTTCTCGCTCAGAGAATGAAGACAAAAAGGATGTAGATAAGCAGGATGTGAAGAATGCTTCTCATTCAGAGAATGGAGCAGAGGAGGATGAGATTGAGGAGGATGAGGAGGACGGTTATCCTTTCCATGATATCTATGAATATCTAAGGGAAGGGGGATGTATTTGATTTTATACCTCTTCAACATGCGGTATGCTCGTTCCCTCTAGCAAATGCTGCATGTCACCGCATATAAGAAGGGTCGTGTTAGACCGACACCCCCCCCCCGCCGGTTATCCCGACACCCCCACATGATGTACTAGTCCTATTCAGGTTTAGACCCAGCGCAAATTTCCTTTTTTGGCTGTATTATAGGGCTCTTATCATAGGGTAAGCTGTATACAGTAATAATGGCTTCATTAAATGGCTATCTTCAAGGCTATGAGAGCGACGATCCTCCCAACGAGCAGTGGAATGAACAATTCGAAGAAGAGGAATTGAATGAGCAACTTCATGATCGTATCCCTCTTCCCCCCGGACTACAAACTCAACAAGAGAAAGCTCTACTGAGACGATTGAAGTTAGTAAAGACGATAGGAACAGCGATAACGAGAATGAGGCACCAACAAGCGAAGAGAACGGGGAAACCAGCGAGGAAGAGAAAGTTGAGCTACCACGACGCAGTCAGCGAGCTGGCCGTAACAAGGCAGCTCGGTGGTTGGGGGACGAGAACTGACGGACTTCGAATTCTGAATGGAGGCCTATGATTGCTTAATGAATGCAGCGTTTTTTGTACGATTAAAAGAATGATAAATGTCCTGTCTAAACGATTATGCTAAGTGCCAAATTTCCATATCACATGGCCACGCTAAACCGAATAGGAAATGTCGGTCTAACACGACCCTATATTAACTCATCTGGCCTAGATGGAAACCAGATAGACGATGGGGCAAATAGCGTAGATGGTCGCCCCCCACCAAAGTTGCACAGCAATGCAGAGAAGCTCTATACCATGGGCCGGTAGACACAGGAGCTCTCTGTGACGGTCTACAAAGGAGCTTAGTAAAAGACAAGTTTGTTTCTGACTCATAGTCAAGAATTTTCCCATGGAGAGGAAAGGCTATCTAGGAGGGAGGATCTAGGGCCTCTATATACTGCCTTCAGAGCATCCGGGAACCTTCCTGGATGCCTACCGGAGGGTCCCTCGATCCTATACTAACTAACCAGAACGTTCCTCCGCACCGGGAAGTTCCCTGGCTTCAGGAGGTCACAAAGATAGTGCCCTACTCGAGGAAACGGCAATTAATGGTACAGACCCGGACAGGAAGGATTCGGAAGAAGCCACGACTACCAGACGGATTCGAGATGGGCAAGCCATAGTGTAACTATATAATACGCCGAATGAAGCAGTTGAAGAGTGAACTAATTCGATAATTTCTGTATCGCGAACATGTAATTAATTCGACAATATATAACACTGGTAGTACAGAATATTACCTTAAAATCTGCGGAGCGGATTTGGATTTTCGCGGATGCTGCCGCAGCCTAGTTCGGTCTAATACGATGGATCGAGATAGGTAGTTTAGTTCGATCTGACTTGCGTTTGTTTATCTTACCACTCGGCCACAGCGGCTTGCTTCTGGGTACTTTCTTCTAGAATATCTCTTACTGGCTTGTATTGTTCGACTTGGAGTCTTGGAAGTAAATCGGTTCCGAGTCCTATGGAGAGGTTCATCTTCTCATGACCCACGCAGATGCGTGAATTAAGCATACAGTAAGCTCAGCACGCAGTACCATCTGGAAACGGATCCAGCAAACTCTTTCCCATACAGTTGAAATAACCAGGTACTGTGCCTTACTCGGACCCTCTGTTTTAGCACAGTACGTCAAGTCTAATTACATCCATCATTCATCCACCTTCGCAACAACCGGCTCCTCAACCCTAACAGCCCGTATCAAACTCCTATCAAGAAACCGCTCCTCATCAGCAGCAAGTCTCTCTCCATCCGCCATCAACGCGCCATGAAATGCACCAAGATGCTCAACATCCCGAAACGTGAGTTCCGCATAAACATCGTACTGGAACTCCGCGGCGTCCCCAGCCAAGATGGGGGCAGGGTACGCGGTATTCGAATGATCCGTATCGGCAGCATCTGAGACCCGTGCCCGAGGGAGATAGAAGCGTTTATGGGCGATGGGGAAATGGGCCCCGGCGATGTCTTTGAGGAGCGGGATGTGAGTGGTTTCGTAGTAGGTTTTGAATTCGGTTGGAGTGAGACCGGGTTTGCGGCTGAGGAAGGCTATGATGGTGCAGGGCATTTTGGATTTCTTTCTTTCTTTCTTCTCCTTTATTAGAGATTTTGGAGGTTTTGCTGACACTGACAGGACGGGAGGTGTCTTAGGTTGGTTTAGATAGACAAACTCCTCCGAGGTCGCTGCTTACGGACCCGGCTTACCAGCACTACACACAAACAGCTAACGGGGTCTAGTACCTCGATAGTAAAGATATCAGGATCCTTTAGGTCTATTTATAATATTTAGGGTTTTTAGTGATTATATATTAGAGAAAACCCTTTTCCCCTTTGGGTTCAAGGCCGATTAGAGGCCTTGCGCAATTGTTGGGCTCGGAGGTCTGTTCAGCCTCGCCTCCGGAGTTTCCACAGGATTCTCGAATCCTGCAAAAGCGAGGTTTCTTCGTCATCCTTATTAGTCTACGAAGGACACTGGACACTGCACTCACGCCACGATGGCTAGAAAGGTGGAGACCATGCATACAATCACCTGTAGGGAGGCTAGAGAGATAGAGTGGGTTGAGTGGTTTGAGGAAGCTCTAGATCACTATCACGTCTGGTAACCAAGCTTAGGCCAGACGATTGTAGACAATGCGAGGATTGAATACAGATGTCCGATTCAAGGCTTTTCAGGAGGAGCAATCTTGGCAAAAATTCCATTCATACCATTCCGTACCTAAGTACTACTTAGGCAGATCAACCACCGACCTAGAACATCTAACTATACGAGCCCTTCGTATTTTTGAGCATCGATATATACAGAGCAAAAAGAGACAAAAACGACAAAATAGAAGGGAAGTTGAACGAAACGAACTGGACTGAATCGACTAGCCAGCCAGTCTACTAGACCAAGAGGAAGAAAGAGATAAAGGCAAACAAACAGAATAACTTCCTCCCAATGTTAGGTGGAGAATTGAAGTAGACATAAAGAGCTTGATATCAAAGAAAGGGAAGCGAAAGATAAGAAAAGTCCAGCTAGCAAAGACAGTGTCACACGGAACAAGAGGTATTTATTTAATAAACACATGTCTGAAAGAGATTGTGGCAGTTGTATGGGTATCAAATGCAATCTTTTGGTGTATCGGGGATGGGGTAAACAAAGAGTACGCGTGGGGTGTAAAACATGACAGGAAAGGCAGAAAAGGGGAGAGAAACAGGGGGTAGAAAACAAGGGGACGCAATGAAAAGACGGCAGTCGTTGATGATAGCAAGGAAACACATGAAAGAACGAAGGGGTGCTTAAGCATAGTAATAGGAGTTGTTGCGACTATTGGAGGAGTTGGAACCCTGGCTGCTGCCGTGGTCACTGCTAGGGGTTGAAGGCTCGAGCACGACTTGCTGTCTGATGCAGACGATCCATTCGTGTTGGAGTAGCTCGGCCGCCGTTGATCGCTTCAAAGGATCACATTCAAAGCAACGACGAAGGAAATCAATACCTACATCGCTCAGCTGATCTCGGCTAGGCAGCTGCGGCTGATTTCCTTGGGCAATATTGTACATGATTGCCCATTCATTATCCAAGGTAGACCAGGGACGACGACCGGTGGCCATCTCCAAGATCACACATCCGAGAGACCAGATATCAACAGCGCCCTGGCGGTGGACCAGCTTCGAAGAGTCTCCCCGAATTACTTCAGGAGACATGTACATAGGCGTTCCGGTCATGGTCTTTTGGTTCTTGCCTCGTTGTTGAGCAAGCTGCGCGTCTTTGGGAACCAGCGCTTCCTTGGGCTGGTTGCCAGCAAACGCATCCATGGGGACGACAGTACGGCCTTGGCGGGCGATTATTTTGGCAGCACCGAAATCGACATATTTGATGATGCCGTTGTGGTCAAGCAGAATGTTTTCGGGTTTGATATCTCGGTGCACGATACCGGACTGGTGCAGGTATGCCAATCCCTCCAAGAGTTGAAGGGCATAAACCATGATGACCGTCTCATCTTCGACACGGCCGTGCTCCAACAGACTCGCCAAAGAACCTCCGGAGCAGTATTCCATGAAGATGTAGACCTTATCACGGTGCACCTCAATGCCATGGTATGACACAATATTCGGGTGATCCAAAACTTCAAGAACACCCATTTCGTCCCGAATTTGCTGGGCAATCTTGGGAATGAGCTGTGGGTCTTGCAGTCGGATTTCCTTGACGGCCATGAGGTAGTTGCTATCCAAGTTGATAGCAGCATACACGGAGCCAAACGTTCCACCGCCAATGAATTGTCCCTGCTGCCAACGCAGAGTCACGTTGGTCGCAGAAGACGAGAGGACAGTCAAGGACCTGTCAGCTTCGTTAGACCCTTCAAGCACCCTACCCAAAGCCTGACGCTTCGCGTTCTCCTCAACTCTCCTGTCCTCAATCTCATCTAAATGAGACAGGCGCTGTTCCCGCACAAGCTTCGTAGCTTCTTCGTCCGTCAAAATCCGGCCGGAACCGAATTTTCGCCCTCCGACTCGCTCCTCCATGCGCTGCTTTTCGGCCTGGGCAGCGCGCGAGGACCGAGCGCCCATAATATCGAAGTGAGATATCAGAAGCGACATACAGCCGGCGACTTTCTGCCTCAAAAAGGAGAATTGCACATCGTCGATGGAAAGAAGATGCCTGCTGGAGGTGATGGCCATGGCGAATTCAAGTGCGGACACGGCCCATTTGAATGTTTTCCGATCGGCGGCATCGCAGTCATCACAAACGAAAGACACCCAGTCAAGGGATAGCTCAACAAGTCTCGCGCTGTTCATGGCCCGTCTATTGGGGTCGACATTGGAAGAACGATTACCGAATTCAGTAGCAAAGGCATAACAAGCCTGGATTAGATCGAGGTTTTCGATGCCTCTTTCCTTGAGTTGGTCCCTGATGATAGCCACGCTGTCCATGATGGTCATAGAGAGTTTGAATGATGTCTTTTTGATCTTGTTGAGTTCCACGTTCACACGGCCCAGGTTCGCGCGTTGCTCAATAGCCATATCAAGCTGGATTCCGGTTAATTGGGCCAACTCTTGACGAGCATTGGACAGGCGTTGCTGTGTTCCTTCGACCACGAGGCGAAGTTTTCCCATTCGCAGGTCTGTAGGTTGTTCCAGCACATCCACTTGCATCTCCCTGCCGGCCCATGTCAAGGGCTTCTCAGGCCGAACTACCAGCAGGTACGGCGCAAGAGGGGTATCTTTCGGTAAATCTTCTTCGCGAAACGATGTTCCGAGGATTGCCTGGATGCCGGTAAGACGATTCCACAAGGCAGGGTGAGCAAACAGATACACTCCTCTCTGACCAACAGAAAAAGGAGATTTGATGAGAAAATGGTCCGAGATGAGAAGGGCTTCGAAGAAGTCATAGGCGATATCAGTGGAAAGGTTGTATTCGGTGGCATTTTCGAAAAGCTGTCGCAAAAACCTGGAGAAACGATAGAGCTTTCGCTGACGGATCCGAGTCGAGTCTAACACGCTCTTGTAACGTTTGTCCATGTCGACCGGGTCTTCATCGGGCATTATAGTCAATTCTCGCTCGAAATGAAGCATTAAACGCTGGAGTGATTTTGCGGTCAAAGCACTAGCAATTGGTTAGCTGATGGACATGGAGTTTTTTTTAGCCAAGACTGGAGATCTTACCTGAATTGCTCGGCGACTTCGATATCTCCACCTTCAAGTTGGCGTCCAATGTGATTCGAAAATTCCCAGTCTTGTTCGAGAATTTCTGCTTCTTTGAAAGTGTTTTTGTTCGCATTTAGCTTCCAATTTAGCAGTCGAAAATAGTACTTCAGTGCGTCTAAGACCACCGAGTCAAAATTCTCGTCGATACAAGGCGGAAGATCCCACCCAGGTTCAGGTCTAGCAATATCCAAGTAGCGTTGCTTGATTTCGACTGCAACTTTCATCAAGATTTGAAACTGAGAGATCATTTGATCGACCAAAATGGGAGATTGAGAGGCCGGGTCTTTCATATTTTTAGCGTAAGAGAGGCGGACCCGGATGATTTCTTGCATAAGACGAGAGGGGAAATTGATGAGGGTCAGAAGTTCTTCTATGTAGGGAGGCAGATGACGCTTAGCGAAATTGCTCGCATTCTCGATCAGGGTGCTCTTGGCTTTTTGGATCACTTCACCAATATCCATTAGCATGTTGTGATCTCCCTGGAGCGTCCTAAGTCCATCCTCCTTCATGATACGATCGAGGAAAGAAGACTCGTCAGAAAGGTCGCTGTTGGTCGTCTTGTCTCTCGGCTTGCTGAAGTCCAGCTCGTCGTTTCCAACCCACTTCCGCAAGATGGCGAGTTCCGTGTTGATAAGGATTGTAGTATTGTGCCATGCAAAGACCGCCTCACGGCTAGAGCAAAATTCCTCTGAGGCAACGCGGGGCTGTTCGCTTTCGAGCTCCTTGTGCGTCGAGTAAAGCATCTCGCACTTCTCAATCTGCTCCACAATATCCTCAACTTGTTTGATGGGCGTTTTCCCAATCTCCGTCTCGCCCTTGATCTCGAATTTGATAATATCTTCAATGATGGGTCCCAGGCCGGCGCGTGATTCCTCAATCAGTTTGCGTTGCAGAGCGACGCTGCGTCCGCACGTCCTAGCTCTCACACCCAACCATATGGCACTGTTCTGAGCCGCCAAGTGTTTTGTCTCCGCAGAACCAAGCAGTCGCTGCTTCTCCTGCTTCACAACATCTCCTTTCAGCACCGAAGCCAACATCGAGTGCCATTCGAGCCTCTCCTGGTTTTTGGGGTTCTTAAGTTCTTCGAGCGTTGGCTGGTTATCGTCCGACAGAAAGAGCTGGGTATCGGGGTCGTAGGCGTCATCCTCGAACGGAACCTCCGAGGAAGGTGACGGTTCCTCTAGGTCCGAGTCTCCGACGGCCGGTCCCATGTTTTGAGCCTCGTCGAAGTGGCTATACCACGCCTGCGGATCCGCGCGGATCCGCTGCACATATGCCTTTTCCTGCGCTCGATATTGTGCATTGGGGTCGCGTCTTGGGGTTCGCTTATTGGAGGAGGAGCGGCGGTGGTCATTCTGGAGGCTGATGTACTGTGGTGGACGACGTTGGGGGGCGTAGGTGTTGGACGGCGTTCTAGCGGGGCCTGACGGGCGTTGGAGTCTCGCGTCGGACAGAGTGCCGTCCAATGGCGGAACCTGCTCTAGGGCGAGAGTGCTGACGCTAGAACCGCGAGGGCGCGAGGATGTGGTGCTAGGCCAGGAAGAAAGGCCAAGAGGATGCGATGGAGGAGGCGAAGAGGTGATGGTGGTGGCCGGCGTGGTTTGGATCTGAGGGTCGAAGTTCTCAGGGTAGCCCGGATTCGAAAGAGCAGCATACGGTTGCTGGAGGAGCTCATCGGAGGACCCCGAGCCATCCGAGTCATGATTGTTCATGTCGGGCAGCTCCATGATTTGGGGAAACCCACGGTCCTGGTGCGGCTCCATGATGAGCTTGATCGATGACGGATCGGATGGACGGCCTCAGGCGGAGATATAGGGGCTGTGGCGGTGCATTCCGATCGGTGGCTGAAGGAGTGGAGTGAAGTGGAGTGGCGGATCAACAAAGACTGCTTCTTGTCTTCCATGCGCTCACAAAGTAGAAATAGAGCCGTAGTGTGGAATCTAGCCAGAAAGGTCTTCTAAGCGAATTCAGAAGGTGCAGGAAGACGGAGGGTGCCAACGGTGAGCTGGAGTGACTACAGAAGTCTATATGCTAAGTCAGCACCTGGGTAAAGTCAATGTGCAGAGAGCCATGGCTTCCGTCCGAACAAACCAGACTTCGCATCCACGGGGAAGGTCCAGAACCTCTTTAGACATCTTTTCCAGTTCTACGGAGTACAAAAATGGTGTTCACAAATCTATCTGCCCAAGAGATGGTGGCCACGAAGAAAGAAAGTAGTCTACACGGAAAGAAAGAGCCAAACTATTCATATCAGCGATTTTGGCTACCTTTGGTTCGTTTATTTTCGAGAGTAACTGCTATACATACACCCGATAATCAGTGTAAGGTCGAAACAGCTTGATTTATTCGGGCTCGAAGAACCAAACCATGACCTCAGGTCAATGAGCGGGCTGACGGCATGCAAGACTATGAAGGAACGCCCTTGCCAGTCTTCCATTCAGGAGCATACTACCCCGTACCGCTCCTCAGATGCTTTTTGCAAATCTAGGGATGCAGTCTAGGTATACATGTAAACTTTCAAGTCACCGTTGGCCTCCTAGTGAAAGGAAGATGGCCGAATAAGACCGCAGAATATCTATAAGCGGCAATGACATTTGTCCTATTGATCCTATTGTTACCCTATAAAACACCAGAATTTCCGGTAATAATATCTGATAAAGATACTTTAGACGGCGCCACGGCAAACATTTCTCACATCGAAATGACCGAGCTCGAACATCGATAGTGGCATGCATTGAGATGCCACCTGCTGATCAGCGGGACCGACAGGCCTAACTTGGCATTTGCGGGTCCCTGGGAAATCAAGAGGCCAGCAAGTACGTAGCGACAAAGCAAGAGAAAAACATGGACGATCTGCCCCTGTTCATGGTGGGTTCGATAGGAGAAAATGTAACCCAAGGGATTTATTGGAACGCATCGTCTTGCATGATCGACCGGAGCTCATTACAAATGTTGGTACCTGAACTACTCCGTAGATGGCTAGTATTTAACTGTCGTGTGGGATGAAACGAAGCTGAGTCCTTGAAATAGTCCAGGATTTGCAAATACTCTCTATCTGATGAATAGAACCAAAGAAGACGTGTCAACCTCAGGCCAGCAACGCCAAGACCGCCCACCGTTCGGGATGCCGAACACCAATGAGCGCCCGAGGGCTTATCTCTACTTCCTCCCTGGAGGTACTTCCCTCGACTTTACAGCGCCCATCATTCTTGCCGGCTGGCGAGGTACCACTCGGTATCTTTTCTATAATCGTGAAAAGGATGAGGCACAGGACGATCAGCTGATGAGTCCTGCTGGGTGGTCTGTGGTTAATTCTTAGGGTTGCTTCTTTCCTCCTTCCCTCCATTCCTTCCAGATAGACGGATTCATTGCTGGCTGCCGATGTCGGGACCAAAACAGCCAAAGCTTCCTCATCCGCAGAGGTTCGTGTTTAATTGCCAAGGGGCTTGTCTATCGGGATCCGTGAACAAAGCGCCGTCCAGGATCCATGGTCAGCACAATGTGTGGGAGGAACCGGATGATAAGCACCCATCGACGCCTGCTGATTGGTAGATAAGGCACTGATTTGGCAGAGTGATAGATGAGACCGGCCTCCTCGTAGGATACATCTCCGATCCTTGTTTCTTATGATCATCCAGGAACTATTGGCCTAGCCTGTCCATCACTCAAGCCAGGGGGGAAGTGGTATTTCTCGCAAACTATCAAAGTCAGCCATGCCCTCCAACATGGCCCATCCTGTGATTCTCTAGGACTTCTAGGCGATCTCCCCACGCACTGGGGAAGCTCGTCTGGGCATCTGGGCGAGAAAGGAAGAGCAACTAACGGCCATGCTGATAGGCAGATAAAGGAACAGATAGTAGGGCTCGGATGATTGGTGGCTGAGCTCCTATCTCCCACCAGTCCCTGTCCGAGAGCATCCACTCTATCCAAATTGCCGGGTCCTTTGGTCCCATTTTGGCCTTTGGGCGCCCTCCGGTTCTCGTTGGCATTGTCTGGGGCTCCGAGACATCAAAGAAGACCCAAACAAAGAGGATGACTCGAACGGTAGCAGAAGGAAAAGAAGAACGAAGATATGACGTGGGGAGATCTAAATCCATTACTCTAATCTTGCAATTCATGGCCCGGGCTCGTAATCCTTTGACCTTATCCGCTCGGATAGGGCTTGGCTCTTGATATCAAACCCCCAGCTGACGGTGGACCTGATGGCGTTCGGACTGGATCCGCGCTTGCATGAGATTTATTATTTATCGCCTCTGTCCCTGTTACATTGTACTTTCCTCGTCAATTCTTTCTTTCGACCTCTTCTGCATAAAGTTCTGGGTCCCTCGCGCTATTGGATCCATCCTTCCCAGCCCGGTACTCAGTTCAGCATACACGTCCAATTCCAGGGGCAAAAACTCGACACCTATAGATAAACGCCTGCAGTGGTCCTATCCGGAGAGCCCAAAAGTTCTGACACTGCTTTGCGGCATACCACACCATGGCGGAATACCCTGTCCCATACAATGGAACGGAGACTGGCACCGGGGGTGACTCCATGACGGAGGATCTTAATATCTGGTACAGCGTGAGTATTCATAGTAGCCCTAGGAAGAGAACAGGATAATGTCGGCTAACCTTTCTGTCAGTCTGGTGACATTGCTTGGGTTATTACCTCCACAGCTCTTGTTCTGTTGATGATTCCCGGTGTTGGGTATGTGTGATCTTTTCTTTCTATCGAATGACTAGTCCCGTCCATCTTAGAATGATGTTGCTAACAACCCGGTTCAATGTTAGGTTCTTCTACTCTGGTCTTGCCCGCCGGAAGTCCGCACTGTCCCTAATATGGCTTTCCATCATGTCTGTCGGAGTCGTCTCCTTTCAATGGTTCTTCTGGGGTTACTCGTTGGCCTTCTCTCACACAGCCGGCAAATACATCGGTGACCTCCAGAACTTTGGAATGAAAGGCGTCCTGGCTGCACCCTCGGTGGGCAGTGACAAGGTGCCCGATCTCCTGTTCGCCGTCTTCCAAGGAATGTTCGCTTGTATTACGTACGTTACCGCATTATTTCAAATCAAGCCTCTATATCCCAATTCAAACCTAACGAATCAAATACAGAGTTGCTCTCGCTGTCGGCGCTGTCGCTGAACGTGGCCGTATGCTTCCCTGTATGGTCTTCGTTTTCATCTGGACCACCATCATCTACGATCCCCTCGCCTGCTGGACCTGGAATGCGTCTGGCTGGGTCTTCAACTTGGGAGGATTGGACTTCGCGGGTGGCACGCCCGTCCACATTGCCTCTGGCTGTACCGCTCTCGCATACTCCTTGATGCTAGGCAAGCGTCGCGGACATGGCACCCACGAGCTCAACTACCGTCCGCACAATGTCACCCACGTCGTCATCGGCACCGTCTTCCTCTGGGTTGGTTGGTTCGGTTTCAACGCCGGCTCTGCCCTCAGTGCCAACCTGCGGGCCGTGATGGCCGCTCTTGTGACCAACATTGCGGCCTCCGTGGGTGGTGTCACCTGGTGTCTGCTCGACTACCGCCTGGAACGCAAATGGTCGACGGTGGGTTTCTGCTCCGGCGTGATTGCCGGTCTGGTGGCTATCACCCCGGGATCCGGGTTCGTGACTCCCTGGGCAGCGTTCATCTTCGGGGTCGTCGGCGCGATCTCCTGCAACTATGCCACCAAGCTCAAGTACCTGATCCATGTCGACGACGCCCTGGATATCTTCGCTGTCCACGGTATTGGCGGTCTCGTGGGTAACCTTTTGACCGGATTATTTGCCGCGTAAGCCAACCCTCTTCTCCATCCATATGTTCAAGAAACACGGCTAATTCCCACCCCTCGCTTATAGTGACTACATCGCTCGTCTGGACGGATCCACCGAGATCGACGGCGGCTGGATCAACCACAACTACGTGCAACTGGGCTACCAGCTCGCCGACTCCGTCTCCGGCATGGCCTACTCGTTCTTCGGCAGTTGCATTATTCTCTTCGTCATCAACCTCATCCCCGGTCTCAGCTTGCGTGCTCCCGAGGAAGACGAAATCATGGGCATTGACGACGCCGAGATCGGTGAATTCGCCGTATGTCTCTCCCCTTCTCCCTTTCCCCCTCTTTCCCAACCTTGCTTGATCTTCTCGATATTTTATACTAACATCACATCTACTTTTAGTATGACTATGTCGAAATCACCCGCGACGTCATCAGCGCCCCAGGCAGTGAGAACGGAGACGCGGCTTCCAAGCGCACCGCGACGCCTGTAGAAGGCAACGAGACCAAGGCTTGAATATCTGATCAATATATCATATCAAACTGGACCCGGTTGGCGTCTAGGCCTGAGTCTGATTGATTGATTGATTGATCGTGTCTCGACTCACTTCCATTCCTGTTCCTTATTATTATAATTTCCTTTCTTAAAATACCCCTTGACTGTACTTACTCTTTTCTTTTCTTGCTTGATAATAGCTATGTTACCATAATTAATCCTTACTGATATTGACTCATATCGCCTTTCCAACAATTCCTACCTACCTCCTATCGGTTGTACAGTACATATGCCACGGACAAAATACAAAATCCATACCTACACATCGAACCCTCCATCTACTATCATCAAGTTAACGCATAGTCGAATATACGATCGCCCTGTTGGTGTATGGCTAATGCACTAAATAAGTTCTTGCTCCGAATCGAGATGGAAGAGGTAGTCGGTTAAGTTGGCTTATTTCGTGTTCGATGTCTATTCCATGCCCATTTTGGTCATGGACTCGCGGCACATTGTGCATGGATGCAGGATACCTACCATGGTCTGTCTCGATAGTCGAAAAAGTTAGTCGTCATCTTACAGAAGAACCAGTGCCTTAGACAGACGCGTGGATAATTGTTTTTAAACTATGTGCTATTTGGTTTAATTGGTCAAAGGGCCTTCGAGCCTTTCAAAATTAAGAACAGGAAAGAAAATTAAAAAACGCTCCGTCAAAATAATTCGGTGGACTAAGACCTGTACCCAGGCCAGAGCCATAGAGAACGTAGGCTTATCAAGGGTATTACTCTGAGCAGATCTCAATTCAAGTCACTCCAGGTTGGAGAAATTTACTCCTCACCCTCAAGGGGCTCCTCCTCGAGGTATTCCTCCTCACCCTCGGAGATGGAGGCGTCCTGGTACTGCTGGTACTCAGAAACCAGATCGTTCATGTTGCTCTCAGCCTCAGTGAACTCCATCTCATCCATACCCTCACCAGTGTACCAATGCAAGAAAGCCTTACGACGGAACATGGCAGTGAACTGGTCGCCGACACGCTTGAAGAGCTCCTGGATGGAGGTGGAGTTACCGATGAAGGTGGAGGACATCTTGAGGCCGCGAGGAGGAATGGAGCACAGAGCGGTCTGGATGTTGTTGGGGATCCACTCAACGAAGTAGGTCTGGTTCTTGCTCTGGATGTTGCGCATCTGGTCCTCGACCTCCTTCATGGAGACCTTACCGCGGAAGATAGCGGAGCAGGTGAGGTAGCGGCCGTTACGGAAGTCAGAAGCAGCCATCATGTTCTTGGGGTCGAACATCTGCTGGGTCAACTCGGGAACGGAGACGGCACGGAAAGAGTGGGCGCCACGGCTGGTCAGAGGAGCGAAGCCGACCATGAAGAAGTGGAGACGAGGGAAGGGAACCATGTTGACGGCCAACTTGCGGAGGTCGGAGTTGAGCTGACCGGGGAAACGCAAGCAGGTGGTGATGCCGGACATGACGGCAGAGACCAGGTGGTTCAGGTCACCGTAGGAGGGGTTGGAGAGCTTGAGGGTGCGCATGCAGATGTCGTACAGAGCCTAGAAGCGAGTCAGTCTCTCGTATCTCTCATGTTAAATATCCATTCCCAATGCCTCCACGAATGGCGTCAGGACATGCCGAAACATACCTCGTTATCGATACAGAAGGTCTCGTCGGAGTGCTCAACAAGCTGGTGAACGGAAAGGGTGGCGTTGTAAGGCTCGACAACGGTGTCAGAGACCTTGGGGGAAGGAACAACGGAGAAGGTGGCCATCATACGGTCGGGGAACTCCTCACGGATCTTGGAGATCAAGAGAGTACCCATACCGGCACCGGTACCACCACCCAGGGAGTGGGTGATCTGGAAACCCTGGAGGCAGTCGCAGCCCTCAGCCTCGCGACGAACGACATCGACAACCTGGTCGACGAGTTCGGCACCCTCGGTGTAGTGACCCTTGGCCCAGTTGTTACCGGCACCAGACTGGCCGAAGACGAAGTTGTCGGGGCGGAAAAGCTGACCGAAGGGACCGGCACGGACAGCGTCCATGGTACCGGGCTCAAGATCGACCAGAACGGCACGGGGAACATACTTGCCACCGGAAGCCTAGAAGATAAAACAAAGCGTGGGTTAGAGTCTTGTACGGGGCGTTTCGGATAGGCGAAAGGAGATAGAAAATTTTTGGGTGACGAACCTCGTTGAAGTAGACGTTCATGCGCTCCAGCTGAAGGTCGGAGGAGCCATTGTAGCTGTTTATCCCATCAGACAATCAATCCCACCATGGTCGTTTCTTTGTTTTCGCTCTTCGATTCTGAATTCGATAGGCGTAAACGTGGGATGTACTTACACACCAGCGCCGTCAAGGCCGTGCTCGCCGGAGATGTTTTGCCTATTCACTCCATCAGTATTCAAGTACCAAGGATTGATTGAGAATTATTGGATTCAAGGTATCGACAAGGAATCTTGATAGCCCAGAATGCCAATGTCAGTGTGCAGACCTACCAGAAAGCGGCACCAATTTGGTTACCCTGTTACCCCGAATCCAGTTTAGTGGCAGCTCCAACAGCAATCCCATCCGGAGGGATTTCGAATTTGACACTGAGTTGCACTTACACACTGGCCAGTTTGAAGATGGACCTAAACAGAGAAGATATTCGTCAGCATTCCAGGTCGCAGTGAACCGGTGGGGTCTCCAGGACGGAGAACCAAACAAAAAACGCGTCTGGAGAGGGGTTCAGGGGATGGAGGGACACGTACGATCTCACGCATGTTGGGTGATTGTGACGGTGTCAATGGGAAAAGTAGGTTGACAAAAGGCGGATGGGGTGGATTGAGGGAGATTGAGTCGACAGGAAGTCCGACAGGAGGAAGAGGAGGTGGAGGAGAAAGAGGAAGGGGAGAAGAGAAAGGACGGGTTGAGCGGTGAGAAGGAGGAAAGGAAAGGGAAGTGTGCGGGAAGCATCAACAACTCAGTCAACACCCCGTTGCGGTTTAGCGCCGCTGGCCTTGGGCAGGCAAAAAGGGGCTGTCCCGATGCGGTTAGGCGCCGTCACGGGGGGGAGAAGAATCGGATGCCCGCTCACCGCCCGCCTCCGGTTTAGGGACGAGTTACGGAGTACGCGAACCAGACTTGACTAAGGTTATTGCTTTGTCTGCCCAATATCCCCTATGATAATAATACAAATACACATGATTCCATCAATCATTTCGCCGTGTTCTCCACCGTATGAGAGCTTTCCAACCACGTGCCAAACTCATCCAGCCGTTGCTCTTCGTCCGAGTCTTCCGCATCGAATCCCCTCTCCGCTAGATCCTCCAACGCCGCTCGTTTCTCATTGCTCTTCTTAAACCGCTCACTGCCATTGGAAATATATGCCTCAACGCGCGTTCCGCCAAAGTAGCGGCCATCCATGACCTGAGAGAGGCAGTGCCATCGTTAGCTTCCAATTTCTGTTGGGAACCCGTTACATCCACGTCTCTCGCGCTTGTATTACAATCCACGTGACCTAGATTGTATCCAGCCCACCAAAACCGGCGAAGGTACTCCGTACTATCCGTAGCGCTGGTTTACCGGCCTTCATGGTTGGTTTGCTAACCTGGATCACGTGGTACGAGCGAGAGAGGCGTAGCTATAACAAGTATTGGAACAGGACTCGGGGATGCACTCACCTGAATGCAGCGTTGGGCTGCTTCGGGCTCGAGAAAGCGGACCATAACAACTCCATCGGCTTCCTTATCGTAGAGAACAACGTTGGTCACCTCCCCCAGTTTGGAGCATTCTTCACGAATATCCTCTTTGATGTCGAGAATGGCGGCCGGATCCTCCTGTCGAACGGGTCAGTCATGGGAAATATTAGTGATTAGGAGGACTTGGGGGCTCTTTCGTACGTTGAGTTCTTCCAAAGTAAACATATGCTTCAAGATGACGATTTTCTCAAACTTGGAGTTGGTTTCCGGTAACGTGGATGGGTCGTCATCGTCCCAATCGGCGAGTTTGCTATAGGCATGTTAGTTCGGGCAACTCGCACCAAATACAGCGATGTCAAGGGCGCCGACGAAGTTTCCGTCGACGGGCACTCGATTCGCCGCTCATCCGACGTATGATGTAGGCCGTACCTATTTAACTTCTGGGTCCTCTGTATGATCTTTCTCTTGTCTTTCATGCTGGTCTTAGCCGGCTGCTCTTGCTGGCTCTTGAACGAGAAATCTGCGATCTGAACTCGCATGGGTCCCTGAGGACCTTCCTGCCCGATCCTAAAGTTCGAATCATCCAGCATCTGAATGGCGAGGTTGACCGACTCGGGTCGGAAGTATACGACAAGGGCTTCACCCTTGAACTTTCCGTCATCGTCGTTGTACATCTTGATGCGAGGACGGCCGCTGTCGATTTCCTCGGCGATCACCCCACATTTAGAGAAGGTATCTCGGATTTCTTCGAAGCCTGCATCTAGAGGGATTGAGGTGACGTATACGGCTGTATTAACACGCTGTTTCTTTGGTTTTTGTCCGTTGCCCTGCATCGTATCTCACTGCATTAGTCCAGGATTTCACAAATGATAAAGACTGCCGTCAAGGGAAAAGGAAATCGTTCACTCACCTCGTCGGCATTTGCCTGTTGCTTCCGTTTTTTCTTCAGTTGCTGTGCCGTCACCTCCTCGTTCTCATCCACCCCTTGAACTTTGTAGGCTTCTTGCTGCTGTCGGAGCAAGTCATCATCGACCTGGAAAACACCCACGGGCGCGCAAAGAGTGGCGCCAACCAGAGGATCAGTTTCACGAGCCAAGCAAAATTCATGCGAGCCATAGCCTTGCTGGCAAATCTACAACAGAAGATATTTTCTTCGACGCTTCGCTGCGCTGTGGCAAAGCGAATAGCGATCGAAAAACGAACAACAGCAAGGAAAGACATTGTATCGCAAAGAGGGGCAGTTTTGCCGTTTTTCATTCACCACCGCAAAGCACAGCAGGGGGCATCCAGCTGGAGAAAAAGCGCGCACACACCGTCGGAATCCACCGCTTCAGCACCGTATCGTATTCAAACTCGTTTCCTTCATCGGTTTCCAGGATGAACTTGTTGTCTAGCTTGGAGAAAGAGACTCGCGGGTCGCTGTCGAATTCGGACGGATCCTGAGGGAAACTGATCGCTGTCGCGGAGTTTGAGGCGGCGTCGGGGCTTTGGGTCGCCATTATGGTAGCTCAAATCGAATAGGAGATCCCCAGGGATGCGAAGATGGTTGACATGAATCGGTCCAGGCCTTGTGGGGAGATGCCGTCCGGCTTTACTTTCCACCAGGATGCCAGGATGCGCCTTGCTGCCTCAGGCATTAGATTACGTAGCTCAAGCCCGCGGCTCTTCTTAGTCATTAGTACCTACATCTCCCTGGTCGATTCGCGACATAGCTTTCAGGTAGTGTAACCACGCCGCGGTGGATTGTACTAAATTAAGAATGATAATTTTTTAATGGGCCATGGTCCACTGCTAAGGTTCTCCAAATATTATTCCTGTCGAACACCTTTAGGGGCATCCCAACTGAGTGGAATCCAGCAGGATTGCCTCACGGAGCCACCAGTCTGGACCTTAACTATTATATATCCTACCTGTCTGTCTAACCTAATTCGAGGAAAACAAAGAATGAAACAAGAAGAAGGAAGGAAAACAGAGCACTATATGGAGTATAAATAAAAAAGAAACGGATATGCATAAATAACCTTTCACTAAGAAAGAAGGGTTGACTCTTTCTAGTGCAGTGGTAGAACTGCCAAAAATGGCAACTCAATGGAACGGACATTGACCCGTTCTCGAAGTTTTCAATCTCTCGACGGTTCTTTCCTGGAACTCCTGGCCTTTCCCCAGGAAATACCTGGGCCCGACGTCGGGGATGCTGTAACCTTCGGGGTGGTACTTGCCACCCTCATCCCCCGGAAGCGGTCGGCCCATTATCCACGTAAGCCAAGCCGTTGGTCCCCAGCGATTCCAAATGGTCGGTTTCACGTAGTAAGGTGCGGCATCCCATCTGGTGAATGACAGGAGACCATTTTCATCGGGATGGTCGGTGAACGTGGTGTAACGGAGATAATCTGGTCGAGGGAGCGCAAGATAGCGCATGGCAAATCGACGCACACGAAGGAGGACCGAAAACACTTTCGTATACGATTCCGGGGGATCATCATATCTAAGAGAGTGTTAGTCCTGTCTGAAACGAAAATAAGTTACCCAAGTGGTCTGTCGCGCACTCACAGCATGGCTCTCCGGAGGCGCTCGTCCATCATGAACGACACCAAATGCAGCCCAACCTGCTGTATCGGCTTCGGAATCATGTACAAGACGATTGCTGTAGTCTGCGCGGCGGTCTGGTGGTTTTTGATATCCGGACGCATGCAGCGAACTTCGTAGTCATCGCTCCATGCCATGATCTCCTCAAGCCAATGTAGTCCGTCACGGAATCCCGTCTTACCTGACGGAAGAACATCATAGCTGATCTCCAGCCCATCGCCCAAACTTTTCCAGAACGTCCCGATAGCGCATTTTTCCATGTCGCTCAGGCCGCGCCATTCGTACTCCTCGATGAAGCGCACCGGCTGAATGGCGAACAGACCCAGCGTGTAAAGCATGTCGTCATCTAGAATCTTTTTTGAAGCCCGGTAGCTGCTATGAATAAAATTGGTACGCGCAATAGAAGCTCGAGTGCGGGTTGAAGACGGAGCCGAGCCGATGAACTCCTGGATGAAGACGGTGGTATCTGCATAGCGCTTGAGAGATAACTCCGGGTCACATAATTGCTTTGTACTCGTAAGAAGCCCCGATATGCTCGGTATGCCATATGTCTATTGTTCGTGTTAATTATTCGGCGTCGGGGCATGACAAAGGGAAGAACATACCCTGAATAATGCGAACTGCAGAGACTTGATGTAGATAAACGGGAACTCCAGCTGTAACAAGACTTTTTGGATCTCCCAGGCGTCGTTATCGGTCATGCGCGACAGGGACTCCCGCGTAGGAAAGTGGTACCTTCGGTGCAGCCATCGGACACGGCGGAAACGCAGCAGAGAAACCACGACTGGATACACGGCCAAAATCGTCACTAGGAATATCCGAACCTGACGCGAAGAGAAATCCAACGACGCTAAGGATGTTGAAGGATGAAAGACCCGACCATTCTCCACAAACGCGGCATGTGTCTCATTGTCCATCGCTTCAGAGACGCAATTACCGACGAGTTACTAGAACCAGTAAAGTGCTGATAAGAAAGGATGAGCTAGAATTTTGGGAAAGATAGGAAGCTTGGTGATAATAATAATAATAATAAATCGAACAATGCATTTGGAAGAGGTTACATTCAGCTCAGCGACAAGGCAAAAACGAAGTCACGCTTATCTCGGTTGTTTTCCCCGCACGGTTTCTTTTGTCTTTGGTCTTTCTTTTCCTTTCCTCTCCACTTCTTCTTCTGCCACACCGCATGTTTCTTTATCTTCTGAGAAATTGAACCACCAAATATGCCTGGGGAGATCGCAATTTCTTTCTTTCAATCTCGTTATTTGCTAGTTGTCCTTGCATTAATGCGACCTACGATTTGATTCGTCCACGTTGCATTTGAAGATCTAGGTCGTTGATTCTGATCATGACTAGACGTCCTTGTTAATCCAGCTTAATAATGATTGGCCTTCCAATGAAGGTCCGCTCAGGATAGAAAAACACTGACAACTGATTTTGATTCGCAATTCACACAAAGCATCCTTGACAGCATGCTTAGACGCAGCAGGTCATGGTACACAATGCAAGGAGGTAGCCGAGTGGGTACGTACAGAATGCGCTGGGGTTGCCAATTCTTGGGATTCTATCCAATGGGATCGGAATAGACCAGGTCCTGTCATACATATTGGGCCCTTACAACCCCTCAGAAACCATGTCCGCCCATTCAACGGCCAATGATCTTTAGTTCCAACAATCTGAGGGGTGGAAAAGCAAGGGCTGTGAATCCAAATCCAAGCCAGATGCCTAAGTCGCAACCGCCCTCAATCTCTTGGGCAATTGGCCCGGTATAATAAGCTTGGTCCTGCCCGGGAAAAGACGGATCAGCAACAGCCCACTTGCAAAGAAAGGGATGGATTATTAGAAAAGCTTACCATCCCCACAATAGCTCCCACCCAGCCGATGAGGAAAGCCGCGCTAGCAGCCATTCCAACCGGAAGTTTCTGCCGAACATTCCAAATGGACCAGTCATAACCAGTGCCTCGATTGAAGAGCAGGTCTTCCTCGACCACAATGGCAAACCAGATGACGACCCAGTAACCGATAAGCGGTAAAAAGTTCTTGAAAATCTCATACAACGAATTGCGGCCCCCGATTGCACAGGCTGCGTATGTGATGGTCGAAAGTATGGTGAAGACAGGCCGGGGGATCTTTCGCCACATGTTTCCGAGCATCTGAAAGTTCATTGCCATGGAATAAGAGCCAGGGGCATTGTTGGAGACCACCGTCACCACATTGATGACAGCACAAAATTTACCAAAGGCCCCAAGTCTTAGATATCCCGCCATCAATAAGCTACCGGGGCTGCCGTCATAGATAGCCGCCCACTTCGGCCGGTAGGCGACGCCAGACCCGAGTCCAGCTCCAATCAGCAATGTTGTCATCATCGATAGACATAATCCTATCGTGGTCATGGACCATATCTTCCATTTCCGAGTACTTGGCGGATAGTTCACGTAGTAATCCGAAGCTAATGGGACCCAGGAAAGGGCGACAGATAGACAAAGGGAGAAGAAGGCCAGGCGGTTTCCATGGAGCTTTTCTGACGATCCAGCAGAATAGCCCTGAAAGTTGAAATATGGGCCTGCTGATCCGGTGATAACACAGAGAACCATCAACTGAGGAACCCAGGCGAACCTAAATATCATGAAAAGGGTTACCATAGTTCTTGTTCGAAAGGGAATTTCGTTTCTGGTGGCTCCTACCTCTCGTATATTTGAAAGATACGCATGCCGAATGTTGCCATGATCCAACTTGCGAGGGCGACGATGACAATGCCCACAATGACGGAGACAGCGCCCCCTGACAACTTGGAAAGCAGCTGTCCCCCGATCATACAGTTCATCATTCCATATCCCAGGTTTGTTAATATGTTCAAGGAGCAGCAGACTTTGCTGGGATGGTAGCCCATGAAATATCTCGCCACGATCTGTCATGAAGCAAAGAAAATGAACCGTAAGCCATATTTATCTGGAATTTCGGGGGCAACAGGAGAAGAGGAGATAAGGTGCCGAATTCTGCGCAACGGATGGACCATACAAGTGTTCGATTTCCACTTCGGGGACCCCAAGTGCTCATCCACCCAACTGCCAGGCCTCCGAGGAGACTTCCAAAAACCGCGCAAAGAGCAGCATCGGCGTAGCTCAGTTGCAGTGTTAAAGTTCCTATTGATCCCACCACGATGTTGTTCAAAGACATCCCCATACTGAACCACATCAGCAACATATGGAGCGAATTCGATGCATTTGGTTCTAAGCGTTCATCCAACGGAACCGGTTCAATGCCGCGGGTCTCCAGTCCTTTGATGTGTCGTGTCCATCTTTGATACCTGGGTGCGGAAGCTGTCGTTGCGGGATCCCGAAATTCTAGCCCATCCTGTGTTACACTTTGCATAGAAGAGGATATACGGTCCTTTTCCACGTCTGACACCATGTTGGCACACATGGAAGTTAGAATGGTTCTCGGGAAGGGGTAATGAGCCGGTCATACACGCTTCTTCCTCGCGACAATGACGAATCGTGGGATGCGCGTCGGAATTTTAAAGCAAAATCACTCAATGGATCGAGAGAGCGGATCAACGGCGGCTTTATATAGCCTGGCAGGGAAACAGGAGAAAGGAGGATGCCAGACGTGTCAGGGCGTCCCTGTAACCGGTGATAGTGGGTTGAAATCAGTCTTTTCTTCCAGTGTAGCACCTGCACTACTTGAAAAAGAACATTCCACGGATAATGTGCAGCAGAGCTAGGCTGCTACTCTCTGGGCTAGCAGCACCGGAGCACATGAACAACATCTTGCGGGTATCGAAACAGGCACAACACCCCCCGATGTCTCCAAGGGGATGATAATCTTTACTGCAACAAGGGCTTGGAATCCTACGCCAGTTAGAGGTTCCAGCACAGACGCAATGCACACCAGTCCATAACAGGATGGATGCAGCTATCTATACCCCAGCTTTCCCAGCTAATGAACTATCGGGTAATTCCTGTTACGTTATTCGCCTTCGAACCATGCGTACCACATACCAGAGCCATCCTGGGGTGTCAAGCCGGTTGACTGGAATGCACCATCCATGTAAGGGAAGGAAGGTGATTATAAATTACCCCGAAGCGAAATTGAGTCAGAAGAAAAGAGTTTGACAAATATGCAGATTATGTTCCTATGGGTTTGACCTAGCAGGACTGAAAAACTTTCTGCGACACGGTGTGCTTTAAGGCCATGTGCAGCTCGACCGGGGACAGATGATCGTCTAAATTCATTGATATATGGCCAGGAGCGAATTGGTGGCCAGGAAGTTCTGACAAGGGACAGTATGGTATGTAGCGGTAGGCTTGGTAATTTCCTTTTCTCTCTCATCAAATAATCGCCGACTTTTTCTTATTTCCCCACTTGGGCCATAATTCGGGACAGTCTCCTTACCGAGAACACAGGGAACCCGTGCCACTAAATTAAGAAGAAACAGAATAGTGTAACATGAGTGTTCCGCTGCCTTGTTCTGGAAGCTTATAAATCCAACCACATACTTTGAAGTTGAGCATAATGAACCAAGAATGATGACCAGCAGGCTATAGCCAAAAGTATTTCATAATCGCACACTTTCCTGACAATGGCATTGTCCGAAACACCATTACCTAGGTCAGTTGCAACTCAATTTGGCTTGATTACAAAAATATTCATACATCATCCAGAAAAGTTCATGATCTCTTTATTCCTAACGACAGCCCTCCGGAACAAAACCAAGGGATGCCACATTGAGTACACTAGCAGAGTTCAGACATCACAATAGATCGTCCAATTGAACAACATGAAATCGATACCAGACGCCAAATAGCAAACACCATGTCCCTCACAGCCCATGAGTCGTTGCATCATCAATCATCATCTCATCCCCGTACCCCGTGGCCATGATGTCTACCATACATAAAAAAAATTGACACGAGAATCACAGGATCAAAGAGAGGATCAAGTCACGATACCTAGAGGAAAGGAGATGCCAAGTCAGCAACCAGATCCCAATTTACCAGACAGAAAGCCTACCCCAAAGACGCCTAGAAACGAGAATTTCCAATAAGCTGACCCTTCCCAGCCGAATTGCTAGACTTGCGCCGCTTGCGAGTCACAAGTTGAAAAGACTCGCCGTCATCCTCATTGGCGGGCGGATTCGAGCCTACTCCCCTGGCAATGAAAGATCCAGTACCCGAAGACGTGCTGGAGGACCTGGACGACGACGAGGCTGATGAGGACAGAGCAGGACGGTCGGCAATCATTGCGATGAATTGCTGTTCTTGCTGATATGAGAAATTCTCGTGGAACGGTCCAAAGCATTCGCCTTTCTCGTTCCAGGCCATGAAGGTGATATGCCGTCTAGGGTCCAGATCGCTCTGGTGGGCACCCTGGCTGTTGTAGGGCGTTGAATCGTCAGCTTCAACTATCCTGTCTGGGGCTCATGTCTCGAGGGAGGAGAAGCAATTGGGGAATATTCCTACAAGAGAGTGACCTTATATGCCCAGAGGGGCGCACAGGACTT
Source organism: Aspergillus affinis (assembly GCF_023601865.1). Classification (NCBI taxonomy): domain Eukaryota; kingdom Fungi; phylum Ascomycota; class Eurotiomycetes; order Eurotiales; family Aspergillaceae; genus Aspergillus; species Aspergillus affinis. The sequence goes on from NW_026515861.1 coordinate 44,936, forward strand.
CACCTTCATACAGTGAGCCTGGCGTTTAAGGCGATTATCCTCCCCGGAGAGGAGCTCAGCTGGCTCGAACTCGACAAGAACAGGCATGATGCTTGAACAGACGTGTTCAACAAGTATGAAGGTAGGGTCTGTGACGCTGGGAGACATAAAAAGTTGCAGTGGATGTAACGCTGAGGGGAGAGAAAGATAATTCAAGATCGCGACCACAGGAAACCAAGAAAATGAATGAAAGAAAAGCATGAGGTTGCATTTACTTGGGACTACGACTAAGCGGTATACTGATTACTAGGCGATGTGGCCTAAGTGATTAGATGCGGAGACACGTGGTTGATACAAAACAAAGCGAACAACGCGGGATATCACCGACAAAATCATTGCTGCGGTAGATACAGATTGCTGTTATGGGACTCGCTTCTGCGTGTGTGGGGTTGACGGCGGTGTACATGGTCTCTGATGCTGGGTGATGGCCATCTTTGGAGTGACCTGAGTACAAGATCACCCAGCAGATAAGATCAGTAGATCTGGATCAATCAGATCAACGGGCCAAATGAGCGAAGTGCGGAGATCAGCCTTACAGACACAGCTGCTGCCGGAAGATGCCCCCGGCGACGAGACAGTGCCTGTGCACGTTGCTATTTTGCGCGTGAACAGGAATCAAGTATACCACAACAAACCCTTCGCTATTTGCTATTTAGCCATATGCTAACATTTCTAAAGATGAGCACATTCACAGCCAATGACAGGGGAAACTATCCAGTTCCTATTATACCAAAGATAGCAGCCTCAGGCTCTTTCCTGCCGCTAGCGCTATTGCTCTACCTCCCAACCACTCAATTATGAGCAGCGAGCCCCGGAGCCTCGGCTTTCCGGAGGCGAGACCAAGGGCCATGGTGCACGGTCCTGCACAACGAGAGCTCTGGACCTCGGTTGTTCTCACGATGAATGAGGACGGTGATTGATTGGCGGGTTCTGTGCCGTTTGTAGACGCTAAAGCCGATATCCCCGTTCTTTGTTCACAAAGGCTTGATCGTGCGGTAGGCTTCACTGTTTGTCATTGCTATCGATCATAGCGTGAGAAGTCAGTTGACGGTTGATCTGGTGACTACTGTGACAAATGCACTGATAGCTAGGCTCTATCCGAATGATTTCTTTTTCTCCTACTGCAAATATCCCAAGTCCCCTGAGGGAACGAGAAAACAAAGCTACTTAGTCTCTTGTAGACTACTGTTAGACTGTTCTTTTACATCGTATAAATAATACGTCTAAAAACCAAACATCAGCCGTTCAACAGGCTCTCGAGTTTCCAATCCTGCAGTCCAGCATGGCATTCTAAAGAACAATCTCAGCTGAAAGAGTCAAGGAATCAACGACACCATCTAGCTCTGCCCTAGAAAACCATGCCCAAGCCCCCTAGCTCTGAAATAAATATCAAGAGACAAAAGAATAAATGGTGTCTCCAGTGACGTTGACATTAGCAACCGGTCTAACCCAACCCGGTAAGTCTACCCTAACCCCAAGTCCCAGGATTCCGGGACATCTCATCCATCTCTTTTCACATTGCAATCATGCCAATCCATTGCATCCAATTGACAACCCTCCCCGATAATTCCCTCACCAGGTCTACAAGAAAACTGAACCTCCTGATCTCCCCTCTCACAACAGCTCAGGTCACGGATACAACGACAATCAAGCTATTTATATCCCGGCTCTTCCGATAGGATGTTCATGTTACACCGCTGTCCGGGCAGTCTCGCGGGGCCTTCCGTCGCGTCTCCTCTTTGACCGGTTGTTTGGGGTTTGGGGCTCCTGGAAGGGTTCCGACAGGCTGTGACTAGTCGGTCTAGGGTAGACTTGACTTGACTAAATCAAGATAGACTAGACTAACTAGTTGGCTGGGTTGATGTTTGCTTGTCTGGGGTATGTGGTGGGATGGGGTGACAAGGCGTTTGGGGATATTTAAAGACAGTGGCTGTCCACTTCTGCATGTTTGTTTGCTTTTCTTATTGTTTCTGCAAACTAGGTCTACATCCTGAGGTGGTCCGGATTAGTGTGTAGGTATATCTACCTCCTCCTTCTACCTTCTTCATAGTCATTATCTAACTTGTTAGTTACCCCCATTCTCATCGCATCAAATCACACCAACCAAGCCTCATCATCCCAACAACAGCCACCAGAAGGAAAAGAAAACCAAAAATGGACCCCCCAACCCGCGACATCCTCACCAATCCGCCCGCCTTCCCTCCCTCCCCAGCAACAACTACCCTCTTTACAAACCCGCCCACCACGCCGATCCAGACCATCCAGACGTGGGAGACGCCTGATCGCATCCTCACAGGAATCCACATCACCTGGACTAATGGGGATAGTGCGAGGTTGGGAGTTTGTTCTGATGCTTCTGGCCCTGGTATTGGTATCGGCGCTGAGTCAAGGACTGACGTTGAGATGATAACGACTATCGATCATAATAATAACAGCAACTGCGATAAGAGCAACAAAGACAACAAGGCTACAGACACAGACACAAATCCCACGACTCCCACCCTCACCCCCACCACCACACCACCCAACAACCTCAACCCCAACACCAACAAACCCCCAATCATAAAAACATTCACATTCGACCGCCAAGAACGCATCCAGATCATGTACGTCTACGTCAGCAGCACACAAGTCGACGGCTTCTGGTTCGTGACCAACAAGCAAAAGAGTTTCTTTCCGGGCCGGTCCAGCGAGAGGCGCGAGATGAGCGATCTAGGGAGCGGCGTGTTAGTCGGGATCGAGGGACGGGAGAAACGTGATGAGGATCAGGTGGTGGGGATTTTGGGGTTGGGGGTTAGTTTTCGGAGATGATTTCCCCTGTTTCTTGATCTCTTCCTGCGTTGATTCTGGTGTTTTCGTCTTGTTGTATTTGGGAGGAGAGGCAAGGGAGATCGGGTGGTAGGGAGTATGGTTCGGTTCAAAGGCCATGGATGGGACGGGCTACATTAATTTGATTAAGCTACAAGCAGTATATCAAGTATCGATAAGAAGTATTATTCACATCAGACCTCAAGCAATATGTACAGAATCCAATTCTCACAGATACTAATCAAGCGATTGAACAGCAAACAAAAAGAACCATCCTCCTTTGCGCCCAGGCCAACCCTATGCGAGAGTGTCTATGAACAACAGCAAACAAGTGCCCTTTTTTTCAAATAACGGACGCCAACAAATCGCTAGACATTAAAAAGGTATTCGACAGGGGGAATTAAAGTCTCGAGAACTCGAAAATGGGGAATATGAGGTGAAAAAGAGAAAAACGGAAAAAAAGGAGACCCTTCTGTCAGCAGAAAGGTTGATAGACGAGCAATTCGTAAGAATACATCGTAGGTGAAATAAGGTGGTGGTGGTAGTGGCTCAAATGAACCCAATTAACGTATCAAGATCTATGTCTTTAATAGGAGACGATGGTCCGGGCTGTATTAATTACCCTTGGCTTTGGTGACTGGATCGAGAAAGTCGAGATGTAGACCGTCTACTGCGATGAGATGAAGCACGCTCCGGGGGTGTATGCTCGAAGAAGGGAAGAAGGTCGGGGTTCTGACTGGGCGGGGTGGTCGAGGTCGATAGATATTGGCCCACAATCTGGTCGTCGGCGGCGGTTTCTGGATGGATTTCAATGCCCTGCTGCTTGTCCAGGCCTCCGTGGGGACTGGACCCTCCAAACTTGAATGATTCACCATCGGACGGTGCCCTCTCGATTGGGGACCAGCCGGCAATACTGCCAGCAACCACGCCGGCCATAGCCGCGGCAGGTCCAAATGTCGAGTTCGACCGAGATCGAGTCCGACGTCGAGACCGTGAGTCAGGGCTAGCAGGCGGGGGCGGAGTGATGCTTCCGTCACCATTCGGCGTTCCGGGGATCGAGTTTTCTCTGGACCGCGAACCGCTGCGCGATCTCGGCAGCAGTTCTTGAGGGTGCTGCAGCTTGTGCTTGATGTGTCTCAGGCGACCTCCACGAACCGTCTTGAGGAATCGCAGCTGATCGCGGATCTCTTCCAAGGCAGGGTTCCACTCGAATCGTCGATCTTCATCGGACACCAGAAGTTCGGGTCTCTTCTTGCGAATCGCAAAGCTGGGAACTAACTTTTCAAACAGGAAGTCGGGGATAAGGCGAATGATCACTCCAACGGGAAGAGAAATGACGCCTAGAACCAAGCCGATTCCCCATTGAGGTCCGTTCAGCCGGGCAACAGAGAAGGCCTCTCCACCAACAAAGATGATCAAAACTTGACCGCCGATGATGATAAGTTGAATACCCAAGAACCATCGATTACGGATCATGCCCTCGAAGATATTGAATCGATTGTCGAGGCGTCGAGAGTTCCACTGGTTGAAAATTTGCATCCATACGAAAGTGTTGAATACCACCGTCTGGTGTTCTTTGCCATCGTATAAATGGGCGAAATTCAAGGCAAAAGTAACGGCGAGCTGGTAGATACTCTGTCCGATGATCATTTTCCACATAGTCAAGGTAATCAACGGGCTAGATTTCGGTTCAGGTTTACGATTGAGGACGGTGGGAGCCGGGGGATCCGTAGCTAGAAGGGTATATCATTAGCACATGAGACCTCGCGATGAGTAGACCAACATACCCAGAGCAAGTGCAGCAAAAGTGTCCATGATGAGGTTGACCCACAGCAGTTGTACCGCTGTCAAGACCGATTCCTGATCACCACTGGCGACTGCAGAGACAAAAGTGAGGAGAACCGCCGTAATGTTGACCGTGATTTGGAACTAAGCAACGTTAGCATCCGCCGGTCCCTTAGCGTTCCATATTTAGGACGGGGTTTCCTACCTGCAAGAATTTCTTGACCGCATCATTCACCGTTCTACCCCAAGCCATAGCCTTAATGATAGAGGTGAAGTTGTCGTCCATGAGGATGATATCTGACGCTTCCTTGGCAACCTCAGTTCCGGAAATTCCCATCGAGAAACCAACGTCGGCCGTTTTCAAAGCCTGAGCATCGTTCGTCCCATCGCCTGTAACCGCTACTGTTTCGCCCATTTTCTTGAGCTGAGTGACGAGGATCTTCTTATCATCGGGGCTTGACCGCGCCAGAACCTGCAGTCGTGGGATGATTTGATTCATCTGGCGAGTGCTGAGCTTGCGGAACCGAGGACCTTCGATGGCCACACCTCCGGGAGTAAAGATTCCACACTCCTGGGCAATAGCCTTGGCAGTCATGATGTTGTCTCCTGTGACCATTCGCACGAAAACACCTGCCTCCTGGCATTTCTGGACCGACTCCGTGACGCCCGAGCGAAGAGGATCCTGGATTCCAAAGATACCAAGCATGGTCATATCCTTGAAAATTGGGTCGAATGCGGCAAGGTTGCGGTCTTCCTCCTGCGTCGGTGCACCGCGCGGCGGCCATTGCTCGAAATCACGGTAGAGCAGCCCAATTGGCCGCAGCGACTGCGATGCGTAGTGAGTGATGATTTGATCCAGCGTGGAGCGATCATCATCAGACAAGGGTTTCTCGGACAGGTCCTGCGTGGGATCACCAATGACGCGGGTGCACTTGCGAGCCAGGATTTCCGATGCACCTTTGACCAACATACGGTACTTTCCATTGTCCATTTTGTACACGGCCGCCATGCACTTTCGACCCGAATCAAAAGGCACCATCTGCACCATTGTAGCATTGGACCGTGCCTCGCTAAGCGATCCCATCCCAAGATATGTCCGCGCAAATCCCAGGAGGGCAGTCTCGGTTTTTGAGCCGATGAAAGTCATCACTCCCTCCTGTTCGCCTTCGAATGCGGTGGAGTTGATTATGATAGAGTCGAGCAACAATTCCTTGACCGGACGTGCGAGGGCCGAGGCGAATTCAGAGGGCGAAAGAGCGCCGGACGGGTCATGGACCTCGCGGTTTTCGTTTTCAGCGTTGGGATTAGGAGAAGCGCTGGGAGTTGCCTCCCGCGATTTTCCTCCAAACTTCAGCGTCGTTCCTAGAGTAGCGGTAACAGCGGTCATCTTATTCTCCGTGAGGGTGCCCGTCTTGTCGGAGCAGATCGTTGTCGCATTGCCCATGGTCTCGCAAGCGCGAAGCAGTCGCACGAGGTTGTTGTCCTTAAGCATCCGTGTGGTGGCAAACGCAAGTGCTAGCGTTACGGCCAGAGGCAATCCTTCGGGGACGGCGACAACGATGACAGTAACAGAAACGATGAAGATCTGAAGGAATGCTTGACCTTTGTTGTCGGCACCCTGGATGGTCTTCAACTGGGCCAAGAATTTGATGAAAAGCACCACGAAAAGAAGCAAACCTGCAGCCAAACCAAGCTTCGCGATGTACTCCGCGAGCACGTTCAGCTTGGACTGCAGCGGAGTGGTCTGGCCCTCGTCCTGAAGAGACATCATCGTCTTACCGTAGGAGGAATTGACTCCGACCGCGGTGACTAAAAACGTACCGACACCTTCGGAGACCTTCGCACCGGATAGGATGAACGGGTCTAATTTGGAAAGATTTTCGTGATGTTCGATGGCGCGAGAAACTTCATGAGCCGCTGTTTTGTGCAATATGTCGGACTCGCCGGTGGCAGAAGATTCGTCACATTTAACATTGTGGCCATCGATGAAGATACCGTCGACGGGAATCAGATCTCCGGGTTCGAGGTACATGACGTCCCCAACAAGAACGTCGTGGACCGAGATTTCCATTGTATTTCCCGAGCGCATAATCTTAACCAGCCGATCGTCCTTCTTCTTGTTCAGCTTCACAAATTGACGCTCTTTCTGCCAGTCATTAGCCGCTCCCACAACCACCACAATGATAATGGCCACTAGAATAGCCACGCCTTCCACCCACTGCACACGTGCCTCGCTGCCCTTAGCCGTGACGGACTGGTAGATACCAATCGCTAGTGAGATGATTGCAGCAATCGTCAGAAGGATCAGAACCTTATCGTTATAGGCGATCCACGCCAGTTCAAAGATACTTTTGGCTTTCTTTTCCGGGAGTTTATTGTTTCCATAAATCCGCTTCCTATCCGTGAACGATCGATCTGCGGATTTCGAGAGGCCGGTGGTGGTTCGACTCGGGGGTAAAGGAGGCTGCGAATCAGACTTCGGTTGCGCTTCCGGTTGTCGAGAGGTGACATCTTCAAAGCTCACGGTGCCCTCCAAAGTTGTTTCATCTAGACTCAGGCCGCTACGGACGTTGGTGCGCAGCCCCTTTTCTAGGCCCTGGATCCCACCCACCGCATGGAACGCACCGAGACTCTTCGGGTTCAGCAGCTTATTCAGCTGACCCGGGGAAAAGGCGAATCGGTTGTCCTCCACGTTGAACTCCTCTTCACGACCCGGATCTGGCTTGAGAGCTTCGTCGTCATCGATGAGCGTGTGCGCCAGGTCAGAGCGGGACCCCTGGGATGTTGTCGGCACGTACGTGTCCCCGCCGTAGGAACTCGGATTTGTATCTTCGGACTCTAACGAATTTCCCCGAGACCTGGTGCCCGGGACCGACAAATAGTTGGAATTCGACATGGGTTCAGTCATCTTTGAGGTGGGCGAGGAGACGTTGTGCGGGGAGGTCGGTCTGCTTTCGTGGTCTCTTGGTTCCGACGAGGTGAACGAGCGGATTGATGCCGGCGACCGCGTGTCAAATGGCGAAACACTGCCGTTGCTTAGAAGCGCACTGGTATCCCCGGCGTCGACATTTTCCGAAGAGATATGGACCGAAGGCTGAGCCGAACTGGGCAAGAACTGATGCGGAGGATGGGTCTGGTCTGCGGGTGAGGTCACGGCCGAGGTGTCGATAGTGATTGTCGGCGCCCGTTCCCGTCGCAGGGGAGCTGGCTGCTTGGAATCCACTCCATCCGATCTGGAATCCGACATGATCGTCCAAAGGGGTGTTCAGAATGGCCGGGGATGGTGGGTCTCAAGGAGCGCAGGTACGGGATAAACAGTCGAAAACAGGGATAGTGATCTCAGTAAGAATGCGGCTGCAGCAGGACCATATCCATCGAGTCTCGTCGGATCATAAATGAAGACCAATCGTTGAACGGGAATACAGGTGGAATGTAGAAAGAACAACTGCTGAATACTGCCGATTGAGCTCGTCCCAGGTGGATCGAAGGTCAAGGAGAGACCGTTCAGAGATATCTCATGTGTGAATGTATTCTAGTTCATATCAAATCGACGTTTCCCAGCTCATATGGCTGAAGATTGGGAGATGCGCAAAAACAGGCCGTTACGGAGGAACCTATGAGCGCAAAACGATGCCGAGTTGTCTGGAAGAGGAAACTGCCCTTGAGCGCTGATGCTGCAAATCTGAGGTGAGAGTAATTAAAAGTAGAGGGACACGACTGGCGGTTGTTGGGTATTGTCGTTTGGGGGGATGAACAGCCACAACGATCTAGACGGGGAGTAGAAAAGGACTGGAGACCCCCGAAATTACAGGGGAGCTATGAGTCGAGACTGGAGGTTGCCGGAATAACAGCCACGTTGAGAGAGAGAGAGAGAGAGAGAGAGAGAGTGTGTGTGTGTGTGTGTGTGTGTGAATAACAATAATAAAGGCTGTCAGCCACGACGATTAGACCTGTGAAGTGTCAGTTCCCAGAAGTTGGCAAATCCGCGAAGACAGCGGCGGCCACACGAAAGCGCGAGCGACGAGCGAGGGAGACAGACACGAGGGGTGGTGTACTGAGTAATGCGCCTAATACAACCAACGCCGAGTCAATGGGTAGAAGAAAGGGCAAAAGAGAATGGTCGTCAATCAGAGACAAAAGACAGAAACGATGGGAGGAAAGAGGATGAAGATTAGGGTATGAATTACGTGCTGTTGGACTTTGGAGGAGCAGCAACAGCAAATTAAGGTGTCGGGAGAACCGTGGACGAGACGGACTTCGCTGTCGTCACAGACTCTTACAATACGGGAAAAATGGATTCCAGACTTGAGTCGCCCGAAACCTCGTCTGGCCTATTCGGGACTAGCGTGCAGAGAGACCCTGCACCGTGAGACGCCACGACCAATAACCAGGAGGCAACTAGGATGCATGCGGTATGAAGACCCGTTGGCGGCATCCGTACCTGCCCGGTTTGGCAAGCACCTCTTTTGCATCCTGCCCGTCAGCCCCACTCACTCCGCCGAATCGGTCGAGATCCCCCCCGTACGGTAATGACCATCGGGCCCCTTTAGGTAATCAGCCTGCGGGCCTTAACTACCTTTCTTTAGACCGGGAGTATACAAATAATGAACAGAAGAAGAAGGATACTGAAGATGTCAAAATAATGAATATTGCATGTTCATGTTCATGTTGATGGTCAGGCCGAAAGTGGAGGTCCCCGTTACCACTGCCCACGGGTGCGTTCACCAAAGAGACTTGGTGCTGCAACGAGCTCCGACTTGTCAAACGCTGGAATGTAACTCGTCGTTGGCTATTTTGCACTGCCTCAATTGATCCCCGTCTTGGAACTCTCTTTTTTTCTTTTTCCTTTTTTTTTCACCTCCCCCTCCCCTTTTTAGGAGGACTTATTTCTGATTATGATAATGATTATTTTTTTTCATTTTACTTTTATTTTTCAGATTTGATCTTCGCTTCAACGAATTTTCATTGAAGTCGACTCACAAAGACTGAATTATATTTATGCTCCCTTCGTATCCACACACTGCCAACCTTCTAGACGGTTTCTAATTAATTAGGCCGGCACCACTTCAACTTATTTCCGCCACTGTCATGGCATTTATATTTTATTATCATCATTTAATCTTCACACATCCACCGCCAGTCCGGAAAACTTGACGACTTGTAGAGCCGCCCCCTCGTTCATATCGAATTCTAATCCTATCTACTAGTAGTAGCTCCTCCATAAGCGTTCTAGCATTGCCAACCAACCAACACTCAACAAGAGGATCAATCACGATCGATCGTATAATAATTGCGGCGGTCAGAACCGAGAACCAGAAATGGGGGCTCCACTCGGCGATGAGTTCGATATACTACATTACTACTACTCCGTACGTGCGACTGCGTACTTCATACTCTCTACGGAGTACGTAGTACTTACTACTGGGCAGTGAGCACTGAATAGGCCAGAGGCTGTCACTGGAGCGCCATCATCACGAATTGACTATTCGATTTCCCGCCGCCACTAATGCAGTCTCCGTCCACCGGAACTTTAAAAGCTCCTAACAGATCCCGAGATATTCACAATTTAACTGTCAGTGTTCGGCGTTTATACGGAGTTGTGTTCACTATTCAGTATTCACAACTTCATAATCATATGGAGAAAGCACGGGAATCCCCCGGCCTCTCGCCTACATGTCAGACGAATATCGGTCTGTCTTCCAGTTTACCGAGGGAATGACCCGAATGAACCAGACCGACACAGTTGATCAGGATCTTCAGGCCCACAGTGTCAAAAGGAAAAAAAAAAAAAAAAAAAAGAAAAAAGAAAACGAAAAAAAAGTCATACATAATGAATGAATGACGGAGCAATTAGGGTCTGTGGGTCTTGGCAAATGGGCGGTGCAGGCAAGGACCCATAACCACGTCCATCCACTCCGTTCTGGCCTCCTTTTTTTTGGGTCCCTTTTTTTTTCATGCACTCTCCTATCTTGCTCAGCGGGTGCGGAGGACTGAGTTTGCGGAACCATATAGTTACTCCCTCCATAGATAAGTACGTAAGTAGGTAGGTAGAGCAGGAAAGCGCTGATGTGGCCTGTGGCCTGTGGCCTGTGTACGACATAACCAAACGATGATGCCATAATTTGAACCACCGTAACCACCTAAATAGGAATTAGATTACTCCATCAAATACGGAATCCATACTACTGGACGACCATCACCTTGTTTACCTAGGCTGGCAAGTGGTCAGTGGCCACTGCCAAACTAGCCAACTAGACTAGCACTATCATCTAATATTTACTCCAACAGCGCCTGAACCGTTACACTTCCACTTCCTTCCACCTACCCGACCTTACAATCCCGGCTGCAAATGAAAGCGCACTTCCGGAGTAAGTGGACCTAGTCACAGCACTATCCAGTCGTGATCCTTGCGTCTTCGAGGTTGAGAAACATATAGCGTATGCGGGTGACGTAGTAGATGATGGCTGGGTTGAGGCTAACTAACCATTGGGGTAACTAGATGGAGCTCATGAGCCCATGGTGGCGTGGCATGATGATTGATATGCTCTCCGGTGGGGGAAGGTTATATCAGGTACAGGACCTTGTTAATTGCTAGGGACCATTGAAGTCCGTCGTGCACCCTTATCAGTTACATATCCTATCCTATCCTGCAATTCCAAGAACATCTACGATGCACATAGAATGACAGAAGGATGTCACTCAAGCTCAAACATACTTTTCACAAGCACAATAGCTCCAAAGCTAACCTCAACGCCTCTGTATGCCTGAATGCGTGCATGGATAGCTAAGCCTCGATTGACATCATTATTGTCTCACTCACACCCAACCAACCAGACAATGCTATTTAGCTCAAGGTACCGGGCCTTCCATAAGTATGGCCTACCCCATTAGTAGATATCCACGACCTATCTATACATGTAATACCGACTTGTGAACTGAATCCAAGCATCATATATCCCCAACCTGACCCGAAAATCCATACTATATCTATATATATAAAAGCGGTCTGATGCAACCGGCCTAGTCGATAAGGACTGAAGACCCAAGCCCAACGCTGTACAAACTGGCTCTTCCCCGGGAGAGACAGGTTAGACAGTTTCAATAGCTATGAATATATACATGTGTTACGTCGCACCGCCGACGGACATACATACGTACATCGAAAGTTGGGTAGAGCGGTGCAGGTGGCACGGAGGATAGGAATGGGGGTCATTAAGTAGGTTAGTGGAATTACGAGTAGGGTAGGACGACCCAATAAATGAATGTAGGTTGTGCTACTGTCCTAGTTGGGTCTTTGGTGCCTGTTTAGGACATAGTCTGAGGGGGTGGTGTAACCTTCTAGACACCCTTGATTCTAGGTCAGATGATAAGGTAGGTAGGTATTCTTCGTTATCGATCTAAATTGAGAAGTGGCCACCGAGAATAATGATAATCGTGAAATCGAATCAAGTGACGGCCGGAGGAAAGCGTCGCTTGTTCTCTCTTGTATCTTGTATGCAGTCGAGCTAAATAGAATAAAAACTGTCCCCCGTCAAAGCGCCCCCAGAAATACTCCTCATAAATCCAGTCCAAATGCAATCAGCTGGGGCTTTTGACCGGTCTCCCCATTCCTGCCAGTTCATATTCGGACAAGGGATGGGGTAATAGAAACACAAAAATAAAAGCAATGGGGATAATATACAAGGCCCCCTTTTCAACGCATCATACAGTACATTCAGTCTGACCCGGGGAGATTCCCATCTTGGGGCACCCTGACGTTCCAAAGTCCCAGAGATTCACCACCCAGGAGCTTCTTTTCGGGGTCCGCTCCTGTGTTGACCATGGCTTTGCTGGAAAGAGCCAGAGCTTCGACCAGCTCCCTCATGCGGCGAGATGTAACGAAGCAGCGGGTCAAGAACTCGTTTTCGGCTAGTTGGATTCCTAGATTCATGCATTGCACTAGATTATCGCTCGTGAGGACACGTGCCGAGTAATAGAGAGCAGCATGGTAGTCAAGGAACAATTCCGGAATGTAAGTGTTCCGGATCTCCTCTAGCTGAGCTTGTTCATTCTCTGTGACATCAACGCCTATTAGTTTCGGGTTCAACCACTAACTAAACATGAAAAGAAGCATCGAATCTTACCGTTCGCAGCAATGGTCAACCATTCATCCAACACCGCATCAACATGCACTGCTATTTCATCCAAGGCTTCTTGAAGTGCCTCTCGCAAATCATGGATGGTGCCAGAATCGCGTCGGTGTTTGGTCCTAATTTCGGTTTGGTTAGCCCAAATATCCCCCCGTAGATTTGTCAGTTGGCTAAACATACTTATCAATCTTGTCATACGTATTGGCAAAGGCCTCCAGGGCTTCAAAGCCTAGAACCAATTCTTCCAATTCCCGCATGAGTCGTGACTGTTGAATGAGAATATTGGTCTCGCCGCTCGACGGAACTCCATTGGTGGCGGACCGACTGCGTCGGTGAGACCCGAACAATCTCTTGGTCGGGCTGGTCGGCTCGATAATAGAATCCAACCCATCAATGATGTTGACGGGGAATTCAGTGACGTCAAATCCAAAGAGTTCGCGCGACACATCAGACAATCCCATGCGGTGGGTCAGCTCTCGCGCAGCCGCAAATTTACCACTTACTATTTGATAGGGTCAATAAACGGGGAAAAAATAAAGTTGCAACGGCTAGCGCTGGGACCGTGGGAGTACATACGATAGAATTGCTTATAAAGCTGAGCACCCAGGTGGCAGATCCTGCCCCATTGTCCATCGACATAACGGAGCCACTCGAGACTGCGAATAATTCGTTCGTCGGCGCCGGAGAGATCGGTTCCGATAAGATCTTTCTTGACAGGGGCGAGCTCGCGGACTCCATCCTTTCGAATGACCACCTTGGGGTAAGTGTTGCGAGACCTTTTATGCTCCACAGAAGAAACGCTGTCGCTGATCCAGTTCCATTGGTCTTGAAGTACGGCTTCAATGTCAATGGCGTGCTTGTCCATGAGTCTGACGAGCAATTTCCTTTCCTGCGGATCGACGACCTCAATCAAGACCTGCCCAAGAACGGAGTGTGCCATGTTTCTCGGTAGCAAAGATGCATAAGAGGGTATAAGATCCACGAGACCTGCCTCCTCGAGGTTGGCGATGTACCCGATCACATTCACGGCTGCGACATCGGAAAACTGAGTATCCGTGCGGACGTTTCCAAGGGAGTTGGCAATGACGTAGAGATGGGTGGCAATGCGCAGAGCGTCGCCATCTTCGGCCGCGATGAGAAGGGAGTCTTCGACGTTGATCGGTGACAAGTCGGGGACGAAAGTCGTTATCTCTGACTTGGTCGTCGCCGCCTGCGAGACTGCCTTGGCCAGGGAATGGAAGAAATTATCATATCCTTTGCTTATGATCGCAGCCTGGATGGTGCGATATGGGTTGCGCGCCTCGACTCCGACGCGTTCGTTGCCCTTGGTGTACAAGACGAACTTGTGCACGTCTCCGTAGCCAGCCGGTTCGGGTACAAATGCCACGGGAGTTGTGGGCGAGTAGGTCAGCTTTCGCTGGAATTGCTTGCAGAACCCTTGGTAGCGAGAGAGTACGACCTTGTTGAAGTAAACATAGATGTAGTCATCCCAGTTTTGACTGACCTTGAAGGCTGCCTCTGTCTCGCCGCTAAGAAGCCCGTAAACGGCCCGCTCGAAATCCTCGGCGTGTTGGTTGCGAGCAAGCGCAGAGCAGGCAGCTCTCCAGGTGTTCTGCGATCGGCAATTCATCATGCGCGTAGCGCTATCATCGACCGGCGTTCGTTCGCTATGCGCCTTTTTATCCACGCTGGATCCACACAGGCTGACTGCCCGCCAATTCTCCAGACGTGCTTGTGCCCACTCACGAATCCGAGTCCAGTCCTCCCCCTGTCTGAGCATCTTCCAGCAAGCCATCCACGTGGCGCGCTCGTGGTACTGGTCCTGTTTTTGGAGACCGTGCTTCTGGCGAGTGATGGCATCGGGGTCCAGCTGCGTGATCAGGGGTTCCGTTTTCTCGGAGTTCAGGAGAGACGTTGCGATTCCGGGATCGTTGGGTTCAAGGGGTTGTGGCCAGGCCCTAAGCCGCTTCTGACCCTTGATGGCCTCCTTCGTATAGAGCCAGCCATGAGTCCATAAGCCTTCTCCCCTTTCGGCTTGTTTCTCCAGCTCAGTCATAACCGAGTCGATATCCTGGGCCGAGGACTTCGCGGTAAGCTCCAACCATTTCATAATGATCACACATTCTAGCGCGTAGTGGTCTGCCTCCAGGAACTGCTCCCAGATTTCGCGATCGGACGAATAGCGGTGGAGTTTTTGGAAGGCGGTCTCCTGGGCTTGCTTGGCACTGGCTATGCTGGGGGGGTCATTGATACTGATGAGATTGAGTAAAAGCTGCCAGGTGTTTGCTTCCAAGTGAAGACGCTGCAATTCCTCCTCGGTCTTGGGGTCATGCGCGGATCCGTTGGCTCGATTCGAGTTCCAGCCCAGTTTGGCGCGTCGCAAGGTGCTCTGCTTGGAGATGTCGTTGATGGCGTCCTGCGCGATGGTTTGGTAGTTCTTCACCAGCTGGTAGGCAGCTTGGTAGCTTCCAAATTCATCGGCGCGACTGCCCTGTTGCTTGAAGCGATCCAACTTGTCCGCGAAAGCCTCGATTTGGCGCGTTACCCGGTCGGCGGTGCGGCGAAGGGGGTGTAGCGCTTCTTGCGCACCAGCGGATGTAAACAATTCGGGAGCGGGAGCATTCAAGGTTTCTTGCATAAAGTCAGCCATTTTCCCCAATGGGCAAAACCGCGTGGACAACGGAAACATACTGTGACCATTCGGGGCAGGAGCCAAATCCAAAGGCGACTCACTGCCATTCAGGCCGTTGGTCTCATCACCGTAGTCGTCCTGGGACTCGTCCTCGCCGTCCTCCGTCTCATCCATTTCTTCGTCTTCGTCTTCTTCGCCCTCGTCCTCATCCTCATCTTCATCCTCATTTGTGTCTAGACCCTCATCCTCGTCCATAGCTTGATCATCGACGATTTCATCGCTGTCGTCATCGAGCTCGATAACCTCGTGTCCGTTCGAAGGAAATGGCTGCGAAGACTTTAATCAGAAGGAACGGATGACGAACCGGGTCAGCTAAACAAGTTCTCGGAGAGGCAGTAAAAAAAAAAACAAGTACTCACATTGACGGGGGCAAAGCCGGCGGAACCGGTCGGGCCCGTAGCTCTCGTCAAGGGAGCCATGAGAAGCACGGCCGGCGTGTCTGGCGGGGATCAAAAGCGCTTTCACGGAACTGAAGCTTCTCGAGAGCCGAGCGTCCGAAGGAGATTAGGATGGGGGGAAGCGGAGGAGAAGAGAAGCAGCAGCAGCGAACTTCTTCCTCGTTCCGCGTGTTTTGGCGCCAGCGGGCCACTAGCGCCCAAGGGGGTTTAGCGCGGACCAGCGCACGCATTGAAAAACCGCGGATTTTCTCCTCGCTTTTTCTCTTCCTTTTTCTTTCTTTTCTTTCTCTAATGTCATTTAGGCAGTCATTAGAGTCTCGAGACGAGCGCTTCAATCTTCGTCTAGGTCTATAAGGCCTCTCTGCGTGCTCACGATTGTCTTAGAGAAATTCTGGCAATTACTCAACTAGTCTAGCTCTGATTCCTAACATGAGGGCTGAGACTGCAAAGGAATTGTCACATCCCGATTTTTCGATTTGGATTCGCTTGATGGTGTGAACTCGCCAAATCACTTCGAAAAACTCTTCCAATCTATTCTCTACGCTTTATACCACAATGCTATGTACAAGGTCATCGATGGCCGTCTTGAACGAAAGACTTAAGGGGGCAAGGGAAAATTCGTAGGTCGTTAGGAAGACTCCTGTGCCCGTTGCTTCATCTTCAGCCTCAGCAGATCGGGTTTAGGACAACTAGGGGTTTTCGCTTCCTCGCCTCGATCTTGGTAGAACGAATTGCAGCATTCATATAGGGCATTGATTTGTGCCTGGCACTTTGCCTCCTGGTAAGAATTTTTTGTCAGGCAGGCTGGTTCAGGGTTAGCATGCGGTAAAGGAAATGATCCATGACCAAATATATACCTTGGATAGCACACTACTCGACCAGTCAACATTGCATTGGATTTTTACCAGATCAGTATCTAGTCAAGACTTACTGCTCGTGGATGACAGGGGGGATCGGAGGCCAAATCTTCTCTCGTGTTTCCCTGTATTTCTACTAGTTATTCACCATCCCAGGACCTGCGGTGCTCTGCGTGGTGCTCTGCGTGCCGTGAGAGCTCTTACCATGATGTAATGTTAACTAGCAAAATGAGTGGCAGGTGAAAAAGACTTCAATTATTCACTGGACACTTGCGTTTCTTTCACTGCAAGCTGCAGGCTCTTTGCTCTGGCTAGCAAGCGACCAATTAGTCCAAAGAAGCTAGGGCAGAAGGAAATGGCGTGAAGTGATTGATTGCATGCAGAGTGATCCTGCACCCAACCGGCCTCCCAACTCCCCCAGTCAACCTCTTCCGCCTCACCGCCTTCACTGCCCTGCACCGCAAAAACAGATTATCCGAGGTCTCTCTGCTGGTGGGGTTTCCAGTTGCTTCTCAGCCATGAGATTCACACCTCCGATCTCTCGCTCTCCCTCTGCCTCTCCTGTGTCATCTCCTTCTCCCGTCTTCCATACCTGCTCCAAAGATCGCTCCGGCTCTGACCATTCGTCATCTCAGATCCCTCCAGCTCATCCAGGTAAGTTGTCATCCCAACCCATTTCTCGCCTGCCTCGCTCGTTCCCCTCTTTGCGACTTGCGACGGTGAGGGGCGAATCCTCTACGAAAACCAGGCTGACGGGCTCTGCCACTCCAACAGCCACTCTACCCGTCTCACAGAATCATCCATCTCGCAACAACATCGAAATGTCCGACTCTGTACCTCCCGCCGGCGAGGCTCCCGTAGAGCATTTGAACATCAAGGTCACGGACAACAACAACGAGGTCTTCTTCAAGATCAAGCGCTCCACTCAGCTGAAAAAACTCATGGATGCCTTCTGCGACCGCCAAGGCAAGCAGCTGTCTACCGTTCGCTTCCTGTTCGACGGAACCCGTGTGCGCCCCGAAGACACCCCGGACACTGTATGCTCTATCGCTTGTCGCATTTTATTTCCCCTCCTCTTCCTCCACTTTTCCCCCAATTGAAGATCATTCCCGCTAACCTCTTTCATTACATCCAGTTGGAGATGGCCGACGGCGACACTCTCGAAGTCCACCAGGAGCAGATCGGAGGCTAGATCTAAATCGCGAAAGAATTCGAATTCTGTCCTTTCGTTCTTAGCTTCTTTTATCTATCTCTACGTCTCGTCATGTGGACATGTTCGATATCCTCATCTTTGTTTCTCCCCGTTTCCCTCTGACTATTCAATGTTTTTTACGTCTTATTTTCCCTCGCATACGAGACGGGCGCTGTGGTGTTTGCATTGGAACCTTTCAAGTTTTTGACATGACTTGATTGGTGGCATGGACGAAATGATGTCTTGTCTTTTCTTCACGATTGACTACCTACCTGTCTACCCTTACGATCTACTTTTTTTAGACCAAAAAAAAGAAGATTTAACTTGTACTCAAAAAGGCCATTTAAAAAAATACCTGCATTCGACCGAAATAGGCATGCTTTTTTCTACTTGAAACCTTCAAACGTCGTCTTCAAAACTTTCCTGGTTACGTCCCTACCAGAGGGCTCCGGGAAGCAGAGAGGGCAGTAGTTCTGTTACACTCGAGTTAAGGATTGGCCATTGAAGTGAGAAATACTGAAGAATGTAAGCCAGTTGCGGCATCATAGTTAGTGCAACTGGGACCTCTTTCAGTATGTCCGCTTGCGTTCCGCCCTTTTTTTGCGTTTTTGGTTCCAGTCATGGGTATAAAAAAACTTTTCTTGTTCATTGTAGACTAATAATAGGCCCTTGCATACACCCGGAAAAACAGACCCCACCATCCATCCCATAACCCCTCATAATTATGATTACATCCAAACCCCAGAGCGAAAGAACCTTAATCAAACAGCCCCACAGAAGACCAAATATATGTAAACAGACAAAAGACGGACAGACAAAACAGAAAATGAGAGGTTAAGGAGATAGAATATATAACAAGAGAAACCACCCAAAGAGGAAGTACAATAAGTCAAGTCAAGTAAAGCTAGTTGGCCAGACCAAGGCAAGCATGCTCACATATCCCAAACAGCCGCCTTGGCCCGCTCCTCATCCTCCTTCGCCTTAGCCGCCTCCTCGCGTTCGCGATTCCGCCGCCGGATCTCCTGCTCCTTCACGGTGCGGTCATACGCGCGCTGTTCCTCCGTCCTCTTCGGCGCCCGCATGCCCAATGCCCCCGCAATCATCCGTCCCGCGACAGCCGTCTGCTTCTCGGGCCTCCTGTTTGGTGATCGGGCGCCCGAAGACGCAGACGACGACGGCCCCGTGCTCGTGTACGCCGGGGTCGTAACCCACGGCTGCGACGTCTGCGGAGAGATGGGGGTAGGTGGGGGATCTAGCGGGCCCTCGGCCGTGACGGAGGGGGAGAGGAGGGTTGAATCTGCATCTTGATCTGGGGAAGCGAGGTCCGGAGACGAAGAAGATGAATCGTCGGCTTCGTCTTCCCAAGAGTCGGCGACGGGAGCGGCCTTCTTTTTCTTGGGCGCGGCGGCATTGCTGCCCAGGCGGTTGGACGACATGTTTGTTGTTTGCACGGTGGGGCGGGGTATGTCCTTTACGGGGCTCTGGCCGATGGAGAGACTGTGCAGAGATGAATGAAGCTCGGAGGTTGCTGCTGCGGAGGCTGACATTGGGCCGAGAGAGGGAGGAAGAGGACGTTAGTTGAATGACTGGTTGATTGGATTGGGATGTGGATTTTGGATTGATGAAGGACTTTTGAGGCAATTGAACTAGCTAACTGAGGAGGGCAGGTAGATGAACAGTAGATATAGAGAAAGGAACAGCTCGATAGAGGGAAACAAGAGACTAAGACAGAAGGAAAGGTCACAGAGGGAGTAGTCTGGAGGAAGGAGCTTCGGGGCAAGAGAGGCAAAGACGGGGGAAGGAATATTACACACACAGCGATTCCACCGATCTGCCAGATGGGCCACAGTGGACCGGAGAGATGGAACGGAACGGTGAGTACTACTCCGTAAGTTCTCCGTAAAAGCCAGAGGAAGATCAGACGGAGTCGATAGCCGGTCGAGAACAATGGCAACGGGGAGGGAGATATTAATAGCGAGCAAGAGTTACGGAATGGATGGCGTCAGGCGTGGAGAAAGCAGACCCCGCCTTCGCTCGGTCGCCGCGGGTCATTGGCTCAATGGCTCTGCTGCGCTGGGCTGGCGGTTGATCGCGTTTCATCGTCGTGTCGATGGCTGCTGCTGATCGGTGCAGGTCTGCAGGGAGCTGGACATGTTTCTGCTCTCTGCTTTCTGAGCTGGGGAGTTAGTCCCTTGAAGCGGGATCCCCGGTGGTGCGTAGTATCCGTGGTCTGTACGTAGTAGATTCAGATGGAATGACGTGCCGAAGACAGAGTGTCGGTGGTAACCCTACATTCTGTTCTGGGGTGAGTTCTGACGTAGGAATGAACGAGTGATCATACTATTGCTGTATAATTGCATGTCTTCTCCCTCTTAAAAGTATTTCCACATCGTCTGAGCAACTTCCTGAAAAAGGAGGAGCCCATATCTGCCTGATTGCCTGACTGCCTGAATGCCTCGGGCGATTCACGTGATGACAGTCTGCCAAGAGGACACAGTTCCGAGAGACCCAATCAGCGCCTGTGATCTTCTCTCGTAAACCCCGGTCCCTCGGAAACCACCGGCAATGTAGGTCCGAGACCGGCGAAATGACCGTCTAAAAGGCGGCGGATCTCCCGAGGTCTTTCATCTTCACCTGCACCCCCTCTCCACTTATACAGTGTTGAGACAGACCCTCACGTCGCAATTGCACCATGACTGGCATTTACTCTCTTCCTGCGCGGGCGCAGAGAACGTCGATTTGCCAAACACCCGTGAAGAGATTGAATCGCTTCTCTACCTTAGGACCGAGGTATAGCTATGCGGACACACTACCGAATCTGAAGATTGGCGCGCATACTAGAGTTCTGTTTCAAGGATTTACGGGTGAGAGAGCATATGCAGATAAGAATTGATAGATAGCTATCCCAAGCTAACAATTGACCCAGGCAAACAAGTACATATTTAGACCAGCCTTATGACATAATTGACGGCATCGGGTGCTAACGAGTCCAGGCCACTGCGAATGTGAAAGAGTCTCTAGCTTGGGGAACCAAGGTCGTCGGCGGCGTCAAACCAGGAGTCGAAGGGGAACACCTGGGACTCCCTGTTTTCCCCTCTGTTCGGGCGGTACGCTTTTCTAGCCCCCAATCCACTCAAACACCCGACTTATAGACACAGGCCCAAGATAAAGCGAAACCCGACGCGTCGGCCATCTACGTACCAGGGAACTCCACAGCCAAGGCAGTGGAAGAAGCGATTGAGGCAGAGATTCCCCTCGTTGTAGCCGTCGCCGAACATGTTCCCATCCATGACATCTTAAGGGTACCTTGTCCCCAGTTTCTCGTTTCATATAAGGACATGCAGGGTATTAACTTCCCCCGCAGATCCACTGCATGCTTCAAACCCAATCGAAGACGAGACTGGTTGGCGCAAATTGTCCCGGAATCATTTCGGCGATTGGAAAATGCCGCATTGGCTTCCAGCCCCTCCCCTGCTTCGCGCCCGGTAATGTCGGCATCGTGGCGAAGTCAGGCACCCTGAGTTATGAGACCGTTGCATCGACCACGCGGGCAGGCCTGGGTCAGAGTCTTTGCATCAGCATGGGAGGCGACGTCCTGGCCGGGACGAATTTCGTTGATGCCTTAAAGATCTTCGAGCATGACCCCGACACCGAGGGAATCATTCTTGTTGGTGAGATTGGTGGAACAGCGGAGATTGATGCGGCGGAGTGGATTAAGGACTATCATCGGAGGAATGCGAATCCTAAGTACGCCAGTCTCATTGAGAAAGTCTCAAAGAATCTTGCTGATATCTCAATAGACCCATCATGGCTCTTGTCGGTGGCCGATACGCACCTCCAGGCCGTATCATGGGCCATGCTGGAGCATGGACAGCCCCTGGAGAGCCGGATGCGAGCGCCAAATACAAAGCTCTGGAGAACGCTGGAGCGGTCATGGTTGACCACCCCGAGGACTTTGGACAGGGAATGAAGACCCTATTCAGTAACCGGGGGCGTGTCCAAAGCACAACGGTACGTTTCAACCTAAACAAAAAATGAGCCATGAGGGTTGACAAGATAAAGTTCGCCAATCCGGCCAACCAGAAACGAGGTCTTCATACAATGAAACGCGTGGTCCCCAGACAAAACAGATCCCAGTTCCTCCCACAGTCACAGACTCGCTCCCTCTTCGTCAAACAATTTCAAGCCCTCGACATGCTGAAACAGAAATCCGTCTCCGTTAACGACGCACCACCTTCGGAGTCGGATATCTTCTTATCCTTGACCGTTGATAGAACAGCACTAACCCCCTGCGTTGTAGCCTCCACCAAGGCGGATTTCGACCCCTCGCACACAGCCCGTTTTCCATTCCCATACAAGACTACAGACTTCAATACCTCTAGCCCTCTGATCGGAAATATCGCATCTCAATTACAGCTCCCGGAAACTGCGCGTGGAGGACTAGCGAACCTAGTCCAGGTTTTGTGGCAGATCTTCAAGGAAAAGGAAGCATATCTGCTCGAAGTCCGAGCTAAACCTTCCACGCAAGGGACCTTGGAAGTACGAGGAGCGCGCTTCGGATTCGACGACGCTGCATTCCGAAGCTCAGGGCGTCAAGCCGAGGTTCATCAATTGAGAAACACCGCTGAGGAAGTCCCCGAGGAAGTCGAGGCAGAGAAAGACGGCATCGTCTATGTCAAGTACGTTATATCTTCCGATAAAAAGAAACATTAATCATGACACTATACTTACTAAGATAAAACCAGACTCGACGGTGAAGGCAGTATCGGCACTCTAGGTAACCGAACTTCTTTTCAGTGGCATAAAGGATAACAAAGCTAACAAGACATCCACAGTGAACGGCGCCGGCCTGGCAATGAACACAGTCGACGCACTCACTCTCCACGGCGGCCACTGCGCCAACTTTCTCGACACCGGCGGGAAAGCCACGTCGGAGACCGTCAAGTCGTCATTCCGGATCATCATCTCGGATGCGCGCGTGAAGGCCATTTTCGTGAACATCTTTGGCGGATTGACTCGGTGTGACATGATCGCTGAGGGAATCATCATGGCATTCCGGGACTTGAATATGAGCGTGCCCGTTGTGGTGAGATTGAGGGGAACGAATGAGGAGGAGGGGCAGAAGATGGTAAGATGATTTGTTTCTTCGATGATGTGTGATGGATACTGATATTTTCGAATGTCTAGATTGCCGAAAGTGGCCTGCCTCTTCACGCCTTTGATAAGTTTGAAGATGCAGCAAAGAAGGTGATCGGTCTTGCTTCAGGGAAGCCCTCTAGTGCATGATATAGAGTGTTCCGTTATCAGGTGGGATAGATAATGGTAGATGCCAAGATATAGGTATACATTTGATATAAATCTCTTAGATGAAATAAATGAGCGCTTATTACCCTGTGAGGCTTTTTACGAGTCAACGTCGCTGTAGAGAAATCGGGTGCCAGGGATGGCCTGCCGAAATGGTCAAAAATGAATGAATTGGATTGCTTAAGTTGATTGCGATGATCAACTATAGAGGGGAAAAGAGGTCAAATTTACTCCTGTCTTGACAAAGATGACCAAATACATGTTATCTTCATGGCTAATTTCATGGCTTCTTCCTTTCGTACAGAGGTTTTTGGAACTTGTCTTTGAGAGACCTTCGGAACGTGCCTTTGACGGATCGCCCAACCCTGTCGCCAACCCCCGGAGAGCCCATAGTATCAAGTGTAGACACAGGTTTTGGTTCCGAAGAAACCACACGCCAGTCTGTGGAAAAGCAGGGGCAGCCCAGAATTAAACCTCGAAGCTCTGGGATAGATATTCTTTCGTCGGGATTGTTTTCAAGGATGCGGCTCAAGATGACAATAGCCTCGTCGGACAGAGGTAGGATTGCTTTCAAGAAATACGGGTCCTTTAAGTAGGCCCGATACGTGGAATCCTCTATGGAAGCCAATTTCCATGGATTGCAGCCACATATCAGATTGACAAGGTTGATGCCAAGGCTCCAGATATCATGGGGAGCTGAGGCGTACACTTCTGAATTTGGTTTCGACGACAAAGATTCTTTGCATCGAGATTAGATTGTCAGTGGAGCTATACCTAGCAAGCATGAAAGAGAAGCATGAGCTTACCTGGAGACGCATAGAATTTGCGCTTATAGTTGAATGCCACTGAGTAAGGACTTGCGGTAGCAAGCTCGAAACTAGATAGCTTGAGAGTATTTCCTTGATCCGCGACAGATATGTGCTCTGGTTGGATATTGAAGTGGTAGACCCCAAGCTCATGGCACTGGTGAACGGCATCCAGAATTTGAACGAAGACTAGCTTGATCAATGTATCATTCCCAACATACATTCCCTTCTGAGTGATACCATGAAACAGGTCACCCTCCGGATAAAACTCCATAACAACGTATGTGCAGTTGGGCGAATCCATAATACGGATCAATGGAACCACATTGGGATGTCGAGTGGCCATATGATGGAGTCTTATCTCTTGCTGTGCCTATGCCCTTTCTTTTTCATCATCAGCTTTCGGGAACGCCTTAACTGTGTAAAGTATTCTGGTTTGAATATCTAAACCCGTGTATATGGCATGGCCACGACTATCAATATCCAGGTTACTTATCAGTTCAATCTGATTGGCTAATATAAAGCCCACGAGATTCTCTTGTGGAGTTTCATGGGCTTCATGTTGGTTGGTAAAAGTCATAGCCTGGAAACCGTCGATACTCAAGAGTCGACCTCTAGGCTTACTGATATCGGTTCTAGGGAGATCTTCCTACACTACTCAAGGCGCACGTGCCAAAAAATGGACAATACGAATTTGCGAAGAAGATCAAGTTCAGTCTGCAGAAAGATGATCTAGAAAGGCAAATCAGAGATCTTAACGAAGTCACTGAGAAGCTACGCAGAATACGAGAGACGAGCGCGGCCAAGACCGAAGTGACGCTGCAATCTACATCTCAGACAATCGCAAAGTTCACGTCGGCTCTGGGTACTGTTCGGAATTATGCACATCAGTTGTATTTAGCTGTTTCGGCCGCTTACACGGCGGACTGTCACAGTGGGCATGAAACAAGATTGTTTCTTCAAACTCGATCGGCACTGATGGAGAGAAAAAGGAAGCAAGTGGGGCTTAAGAAGACGCCTGTTGCATTTACCGTGGCATTTCTTCCAAGCGACATTCAGCCAAAGCCGACAGTAAGCTACGAGACTGACGTGAAAGTGCTAGAAGAAGAAATCGACAATAACCATGCAAAGTGGGTCATCATTAAATTGATCTGTAATGAGTACTAACATAGTACCAGCATCAAGACAGGGCCGCAACATACCATAGTTACTATCAATTTGCCAGAGAAAAAGCACAGCCCGCCACCTCAAGACCTGGATGATCTCTGTTACTCCATACAACAAGCAACGGATGGCGGCTAGGGCCTCGACTTGTATCTTTCCCAAGGCGGATGTCTCTGTTACCACCATAAGCCTTTCAATTCTGGCGCTCCCGCAGGAAATGGTGCAGAAACTAGACATATTGTATCTTTAGACGAAGTTCTCACATCAATGATGCAACCAGGCCAATTTCGCGCCATCCGGTGGACTCTTAACCAACGAATGGCTCTATCATTTAATATAGCCTCTTCAATTATGCAGCTTCACTCTACCCCTTGGCTGTCCGCTTCGCTCACAAGCAAAACCGTCTGTTTTACGCACAACAGTGTATCACCTACGCAGATGAAGATGGATCAGTATACAGACATCCCTCGACCTTTTATACGACAAAAATTTTCTGTAACCTCGGGGAAACCTGAAGAAGGTACGAACCACGTGAAGCGCTCTATGCTCGAGCTGGGGATAATTCTGATGGAACTATGGCATGGCAAAACTTTCGACACATATGCGAATGAGACAGGACTTGACCTGGGAATCAGTTATGGCAGCCGATACGATGCGGCAGTTAAGTGGCTTGAGCTGAGCATGTACCACATATTGCCATTTTATTTGGACGTGGTTACAAGATGCGTTGAATGCACGTTCGCAATGAGCTCTGCATTCCCCGATTGGAGGGATATCGCATTCAGGAAGTCCGTATGTGAGTATGTCTTGCGGCCGCTTTGGGAGAATTGTCCTGCCGATTTTCGATGAAATGGATGACCATATAGTTTATAAGGAAGCTTTTACAAGACACCAAGATACAATATTTATCTCATTATCTCATCTCTACAGAGTAGATGAATTTATATAGGAATTGACTGCCGTTGACAAATGGCTATCCCACAAATAACCAATCAACAGGACCAGCCAGCCAGCATCTACAAGCAGTGTTTACGAGTCAAGTCAATCAAAGATTCGCCCTCCTGCTTGCCACTTTCCAGTTTTCCTCCCATTTCCTCCTGACCTGAGTGGATTCCTCTGCACGTCTTACCAACGCCGCATGTAAATCGGCATAGACTCCTCCCTCACGTGGCAAATCAACCTTCTTCCCGGTCCGGTGGTTGAAGAAAACCATCCACCCTTCTGCCTCGGCCACAGCAACTCTCTGCTTCGTTGACCAAACGGAGAAACGCCAGAAGAATTGATCCGGACGGACCTCTGAGATGCGAGCTCCAGTGATAAGCTAACAATAAAGTAAGTTCGTCATTCTTCTTTGGTCATTTGTTCTGAGCATTCAACGTACCAAATCCGGATACTCAACAACTCTCCTCACATCCATCGTGATTCTCCTGCTCATGGCATTGATCCCGCTAGCTGCCATGAATTCCTGGAACTTGTCTCCAAGATGCTTGTGGAAGGATTCGACGATGCGATTGAAGCACTGGCCGGTGATATGACCGTAAGCTTGCCACATGACATGGCCAAAGGGGTCTTGGTCTTCAGCCCAGGCAACGCTATGTTGAGTGAGAGTGGGGTACTAGTATCCCTGTTCGAGCATGTCTTGAATCATTTCTTGCACTTGTCGGCGTAAAGCCTCATCTTTGTTGGGGTGAAAGTACGAGGATGCCTCGAGGGCACTTTTGGGTTGAGACATGGTAAGTCGTATTTTTGTTTAACAGAACGGACAAAAAAAAAAGGTCAATTCAAATGACTTATCGGGATTGAAACAGGTAAGAGCAACAAAAAGACTCTGGGTTAACTGATGGATCTCATTGATGATTTTACAGGCTACTAGACCAGGTATTTATACCCATGACTGGAACCAAAAAGTCAAAAGAGGCGTGACATGAACGGACAAATTGAACGAGATCCCAGCTGCACTATAATGCCACAACTGGCTTAAATTCTTCAGTAACTTTAGGCCTCCAAATCGCTGAATCTAGCAATTGCCTGATGCAAACTTCATACAAAGTTTTGTAGACGGCGTTTGAAGGTTTCAATGACAAATGCCGATGTTGTCTCCTTGCTCCCTGGATCACCAATCAGATTCACCAAGTATGCGAAAGAACATGAATTGAGAACCGAGATACTTGATTTCTTCTGTCTAATTGACCTGAAGGGTAATCTGTGGGTCAAGGCTAACATTCCTTATTAGCGGCAAGTAGCTAAAAATCGATGTTATGCCATTTACGGACGGAATGCTACGCACGTCGCTTTATAAGGCTATGCATGCATGCCATCATCTCTGGAAACTAGATTTAACCTTAATAGGACCGGAAAGTATATCCACGGGAGGATGGCCGAAGGTAAAGACGTAGCTTGAAAAGATAAGACATGCAGAAAAATGGGATGGTTTCCGCTCCATCCGGATCTCGAGGAATCTTGCGAACTTGGTTTCAACTTCAGCTGGGATTTAGAGGAATTCAACTCGATCACTGAAGACTAGAGAGCTGACATTTTACAGTGTCCAGTAGGCCAGATACACGCCTGCCCAGTAAGAGTGTGGAGGTATAATTGATTTCGAAAGTTCCTGTACAAATTCGAAGGGAAAAAAAGGATAAGTCATCGAGAACATATTCTATTGAGATGGATAGAAATTGAACTAATAAACTGGTGACAGGACATTGTGAAGATTCCTTCGTCTCAGAGATCTCTCATTTCCTCAGATATGATTCCCCTCCGCATCATACTTAATCTCTTTGCCTGGATTAGGAGGAGCAACGAGCCCTAGCTGCTGTAGAGCCGTCAGAGCCTGCTCTTCGCCAATCTCGTCCACGATCTTCCCATTCTTCATTGTGAAGATAGTCGTCCCCGAGAAATAGACCTCTCTTCCAGTGCTTGGCCTGTCGAGCTTGCCCACTGCAAGGTCATCAAACTCCCGGCCGGTGTGCTTGCCGCCCCCGATTTAGCGGCCGACCACGTAGTCACCCCCCGCAATCAAGGGGAACTTGTAGGCGTGGAAGGAGATGTTTGGGAATGCCTATTGGTGATGGAATGAAAATATTAGATCAGGTCTCGCCAGGTCTGTTTCTTGAGAGGGGTTCTCTTACCTCTCGAAACTCAAGGAGCATTTTCTTGGCGGCTTCTTTACCACGACGGGGGCCATGCATGGGATAATCGATGATGAAGTTGTGGGCGCATACCTCGTCCACGACGGCGACGTTCCCCTTGCCCCAGTACTCTTCAAAGTACTTCTGCACGACGGCTTTGTTCTTCTCCTGGAGGGTGGACATGCTGCAGATTGTATGGATATTTGTAGACTGTGTTGGGGACTGAGAACTGACAATGGGAGAATGTGATGTTGAAATATACAAGATCTGAATTGGTTACTGGATATTCTTCTTATAGATATCCATACCTGGGCCCTTGGATTGCAGATGGCAAAGCTTGTTGCTGAAGTGACCAATCGAGTCCGAATAAGGTGTCGATATGTTTCATAGCATGATTTAGAATTGGCGAATCAGGTGAGGGATTTAACTGTGACCGGCGGATGGGGTCAATATATGATTGGCCAATTTGTGGAAATGTATCAAGCGGCGCGTTGGTATGATTGGCTAATTCCAGGACAGTATATGGACACTGGCCATCGTAAGTATCATTAGACATAACTGCGCAATGACTACGTTCTCATGGCGATCAAAGGATTCCACTAAGGTTCCATTGTTATTTTCAAGTTGGACAATATTTCATCAATTCATTTCAACATGCCGGAGTTTATTGTTTTCAGAGGCTCTGACAGTGGGGAGATTGTGGAACGTCAAACTCAATGTCCCGACCCTATTGAGAATGAAGTCCTCGTCCGAATACTCATTCCGGTCTGTGTGGAACCGACGAGCACTACAGACATGCCAATATTGTTCTCGGACACGAAGGAGCTGGAGTTGTCGAAGCAGTCGGCCCCAAAGTTGCCTCTCAAGATGTAGGCTTGCATTTACCTGTATGCGCATTTATTAGGCCCTAACTAACCTTCATGGAAACAGAGGAGACCGCGTGGGCTGGGGGTAGGCACATGGTAGTTGTCTTCACGGACTCTCCTCCCGTGATGGAGCCTCTGGATCACCTCCTGGTCACGTCAGCGAAGCAGCCAAATTGGGACGTTATTTTCCAGATCATGGCGTCCGGGGGAACCATCTATGCTTTGACGGTGGATATGGATGAGATGAAGGCCCCCTATCTACCCTTGGTCATGAAAGCTTTGCGCATCCAAGGCAGTCTGCCCGCAGCTCGAGGTAGCCAACGCGAGATGTTGCAGTGTGCTGTCCGGCACCGCATCAGGCCCATTGTGATGGAATTTCCGCTAAGTCAGAATGGAATTGAGACGGCGATGGAGACTCTTCGGGAGGGAAGAATGAGATATAGAGGGGTTTTGGTCCATGATGCTTGAGTAGGGGATAATGAAACTGTAGCGTTAGATAATGCGGGCGATGCAGGTGCTGTTGAATTATGAGAGTTCAACATCTGGTACCTGCGTTCCTATTTCATGGAGTCCTGCATCATGAGGGAATTTAGAGCGGAATGGCGACATTGATACTACTTACTATAGCTGGGAGAATGTCAATCATTTGAATCTTCAATACTCAGGTCTGCGTTCTAAGAGTGGCTTCCTCGGTCATCTGAGATGTAGAAAAGAACTGGCTTTCTACTATGTCACGGATGAAATAGAGCTTTGAAGCAAAGTGTCTTGGAGCCATACTGCCAGATTTTTGTGTCAATAAATACTTTTGGTTGAGTTGAAAATTGCCTGGGCTGCCAATGAGCCACGTGCAAGTCGGAGCCCTAGGACTCGCGACTCAATTATGCATGCGGATAACCACCGAGTTGAATCAAGTGTAGGAAAAGGAAGTATCAGAGTATAAGATAGATTGAAACGCCATGATCTCTGGACAGAGCCAAGCTGAGGCTAACTGGTTGCAGTGTAGAGATACCAACTTTCACCATGGCGGATATAGATCTGCAAAGTCCTAATGGACCATTTTATTCAACTCCTGAGGCTTTTTTTCTGCAGAATAACTCCATGATCCCATTGATACTTATAGCAGATGGTGATGTCCCGGAGACGACATACCTAATGTGGTGAATACTCCAACTTTCCGCTCCGATCATCGGCGCTGCACGCGATGCCCCTCATTCCGCAGATCACGCAAGACCTGCCAATGCAGAGAACTCTCCTGGACAGTCAAACACAGACATATCGACAAGAGACCTCTAAAATCATTGACATACAGAGAACGGTCTACTCCGTATATTGAAATCAATATACCGACAGGATCATCAGCCTGAGACCTAGCGCCATCTACTCCGTAACTACTGGGGGAGTACGCGCACGCAATCCCGCGATCAGCACCCCACTCTGTGACAGGACCGCCACGTACCTTCTTCATCCTTTCTTTCTTCTCTCTTCTTCCCTTTCCTATTTCTTCCTCCATTTCTGTCAATTCCTTTCTGTTCAATTGTTCTTGCTATTCTATACACTAAGAACGATCAAGATGGCCACGTACGTTCCCTCCCCCTCCCCAATCTATCCTCCAATATCGCCTCCCTGAAAATTCCACCCCCCTCCATTCCATTACCCCTCCATGCCCATATCCAAGCCCACCATCCATCCCACCATCCACCTCCCAAATAACTTATAACTAACCTAAGCCCAGAAACATCACCTTCCACGCCAGCGCCCTCACGCGCGCCGAGCGCAGCACCCTCCGCAACCAAAAGGGCCTCACAATCTGGCTGACCGGCCTCTCCGCCTCCGGCAAATCGACCATCGCCGTGGAGCTCGAGCACCAACTGCTCCAGGCCCGCGGCGTGCACGCCTACCGTCTCGACGGCGACAACGTGCGCTTCGGCCTAAACAAAGACCTGGGCTTCAGCGAGAAGGACCGCAACGAGAATATCCGCCGCATCGCGGAGGTCGCGAAGCTCTTTGCCGACAGCGCCTCCGTCGCGATCACTTCGTTCATCTCGCCGTACCGGGTGGATCGCGACACGGCGCGCAGCCTGCATGAGGTTCCTACCCCGGGTGAGGAGACGGGCTTGCCGTTCGTGGAGGTGTATGTTGATGTGCCTGTGGAGGTGGCTGAGCAGCGGGATCCGAAGGGGTTGTATAAGAAGGCTAGGGAGGGGGTGATCAAGGACTTTACGGGCGTGAGTGCGCCGTATGAGGAGCCGTTGAAGCCGGAGGTGCATATTAAGAATGTGGACTTGCCCGTGAAGGACGCTGTGGCGCAGATTATTCAGTACCTTGATGAGCAGGGGTATTTGCCTGCTAAGAAGGAGTAAACTGTCTGAGTCGGGGTTTGAAGTTGCGGGTGGGTCGCAAACGGGTTTAGATAGATTTGACTTGACTGTTATGATTGATTCCTGTTGTTGATATCCTTGTGTCCTTTCTTGTACGTGTACATAGATGGACGGTGTCTTTTGTTGCTTGATCGGTTGATTGATTCAATCATCATTATGAACTCTGGGAGATTCTTCTGTTGCAAATGGTTGTCTGTACTCTGTACTCTGTATACTGTAAAGATGATGGCCTACTATTTTGTTCGGTTAGAGTATGTAACTTCATGGTATGATAGATCAAGCTGCAAAGCAAATGTATGTACGGTACGCTACCAAAAAAGCAAGGTATCAAGTATACCAGCCAAAGATTGCAGAACGAAAATATATCACAGAGATCATCCCCTCTCGTCAGCTTAGTTGAATTCAAAATCATAGTACACGTACGCCGTGTACTCGCCGCCTCCCTCGCCGTGCATCTCGCCCGGGTCGTCTCGCTTGACCCGGCCCTTCTTGTCGCGGCCAAAGGCGTTGCCGGCCAGATACGAGTACTTCTCGTCGAGGTTGTACTTGGCCTTGTCGGCCTGTTTCGAACTGGGGGTCTAATGTACCTGTTAGTCTAGCTCGTTTTGAGTCACAAGGAATCAAACATACTCGGATAATGGTGCAGACAAAGTCCAGAGGCAGGCCGTATCGCAGAACGGTCTCAACGAACACCCGCAGGACCAGCACATGCATCCAGACCATGACGGCCTCGCTCCACGCCGTGCGGCCCAGTCGCAGCGTCTCACCCCAGAGCTTGCGCTCGTCGCCGCCCACGCGCTCGAACTCCTTGCGCTCCTCCTCCTTGCCGCCTTCGACGTACTTGAAGTCGCGGGGAATCCACTTGTTCTCACGGACCTTGTGCACAAACTCGACGCTGTGTTTCCGGAACGTGGTGACCGCGTACAGCGTGAACTCGTCGTCCGAGGCGACCAGCGTCGCCGACCGCGGAACCACCATCGGCGAGACGGTCTCGTACGTCTTCAGGAACTCCTTGATCTGCTGGGACGGCACGGCGACCAGATGGGTCTCGAGGTATTCGGAATCTTGAACGATGGCGCGCGGGTCGACGACGGAGGCGAGCGACTTGGTCGATAGGTTACCTCTGTATACGTGTTAGAATCCGAATGTAGAAGTCCGCGGGGTGGTCCAGATCACGTACGTCTGCTTCCGCTGGAGAGTCGCCAGGTTACCCTTCACCTGGTTGTATTGGGAGTATTTCGTCCGGATGTCGTTGTCGATGCTAGCGGCTTCCTATGCGCGAGTTAAACCCAACCCCCAAATAACCAAGACCCGACCCACGAGCCCATGTCGAGACATACCTTCTGCAGAAGATCGATCAATTCACCCAGCGACTTATCCGCCCGATACTTGACCTTGTTCCACGAGAACGTCCGCAGGTACTGGTCCACCGGCTCTACATCATCCCCCGATCACGTTAACCGACCGTCACTCATGAAGCCACAGGTTATCCGGAACCCAGACAGGTAGGTAGGCACAACATACTATCATTCACGGTCTTCATCTTCTCGATCTGCGCTTCGTCGCCGTCCAGGATGTTCTTCAACGCATCTCCGACCTTCACGGCCACGGCCTGGCAGGCGGTCTCGAGCTTGGCCAGCTCGTCGGCCTGCTGCACGAGGGCGTCTAACGTGCCGATCTTGAACTCCGGGATGGGGAAGGGCGCGACCGATCCGTTTTCCGGGGCGACGGTGGCGGAGACGGCGTCGAGGGCATCGTCGCGATGGTGGGAGGGAGTGATGGAGGTGGGGAGGGAGACGAGGAGGTACTTGGCTGTCTTGGACATGATGAGAGAGGGGTGGGGATAGATGTGATATGAACAGATAAACTAGTAGAGAGGAGAGTCCGTCGCCGCGCTCGAGGAAGCGGGCATGGAGGTGACACGGAGGAGTTGGGGGAGGGAAAGTCGGGGATAGAGAGAGGTGGAAGGCGAGTCCGTCATGCTGCGAATCTCGCCGGAGCTGCAGCTGGCCGGAGGCGGTCAATCCGATTCTCTCCCGCGGGAGGAGAGGCTACGTAAGAGATAACCCGCCGTGCCCATCCATGTCTATCCATAAAATCCGTCTATTAAGGATACTCTTACATATTCTAGTCAATGACGGGCAATATGCTCCGTCCGAAAGAGAAAATATTATGTACAATGACAAATATAAGCCCATCTATACGCCGGCCTTGTCCCGAACCCCGGGATATAGACATCCCCCCAGATAGCCCCCATTTAGTCTAATTTCTAGTTGGTGACTTTGTAGAGACTCGACATAGCCTGTGAATAATGTTGTCAGCGTACTTTCTCATTTCGTCTCAAGCCAGTCGGTGATCCTACCGCAGCCTGCTTGGGCTCGACAAACAGCGCCTTCGCTTCCACCAGGACAACCGGCTCCTTGCCCTCCTCAGGCAAAGTCTCGATGCGTCCCTCCACCCACGCCTTCCGGCCATCGACCTTCACGGTTTCGGCCCGCAGCACGACGTAGGCCTCGGCCATGGCGGGCCGACGGTAGTCGATGCTCAGGTTGGCCGTCACGCCCACCCCGTTCGGCAGAGCAGGGAAACAGCACCGCCCCATGGCTTCGTCCAGCAGAGTAGCCAACAGACCGCCGTGCACAATACCCGGGTGACCACAGATATTCGAGCCCAGGTAAAACATAGAGATCAGGCTCTTGCCACCCTCCTCGCAGAAGATATACGGCGGCACCACGATCTTTTCCGGGCCCGCGAGCGTACCGGCCGTCAGATTGCGGGTGCGCATCTGCTCTGGGATCTTCAGATGAGGGCGCGATTCGGTGAACGCCGGGTTCTCCCGCAGCGACACGGCGAGCGGGTGGTTGCGGATGAAGTCTTCCACCTCCTGGGAGATCGCATCGGGAGGGATGAACGACGTGAGGGTCTCCTCGTCGGTGGGCAGGGCAACCGTCATCATGCGCGACACGGTTTTCTGGGTCTGGTAGGCTAATCCGGCGGCGAAGGCAAGGACTGCGATGGACGTGAATCCCACGAAGCGACGAAAGCGGGACTGAGGCTTGGGGAGCTCGGGTGAGACAGGAGAGGAGGCAGCTTCTGCCGTGAGGGATTCAGGGGATCAGCAAGTCGTCGGACGGCCGGGAGCATGGAGTATGAATCAGGGAAAAGGACGGCCACCTACCGGCAGAGTACAATCGAAGACGATTCTGACGGGTTAGACGCACGAACCACGGGGCATTATTTGTAGGATTCAAGGTGAGACCGAGCCTGGTCGTGGTGGGGACCGCCCGAAAGAATCTCGACGCCGGGACTCGCGGCATGGCGGAGACGGAGGAATGGATCCCAGAGGCAGGCTTCCGAGGCTCTTTTGCTTTCTAGCGTTTACAGGGAACGCGATGGGACTGAAAAATGGGGACTCCCGATCAGCGCAAGTGATGGCAGCGTGACCCAGGGAGGTTCATCGCCAACGGTCTTTCATGCACCGAAGATCCTCGGGGCATTCTCCTCGTCTGATTGGCGGAGGGGGAGGCGGACAAGACCGAGAGAACCTCGGCTGATTAAAGCCCACGAGATAACTATGAGGAGAAGAAAGAGAAAGAAGAGGGGACAGATGAAGGGAAAGAAGAAGGGAGGTCCATGATGCCGAGAGTCACGCTTCAATCCTCGAGCGATGCCCTCTTGGACTCTCTGAAAAGCGCGCGATGAGCCCTCACGGTATG
This sequence comes from Aspergillus affinis, assembly GCF_023601865.1. Taxonomy (NCBI): domain Eukaryota; kingdom Fungi; phylum Ascomycota; class Eurotiomycetes; order Eurotiales; family Aspergillaceae; genus Aspergillus; species Aspergillus affinis. The sequence continues at coordinate 80,198 of NW_026515861.1, forward strand.
CCTGCCCCTGGCACGTGACGGGCGCCCTCTCCCAAGTGGACCTTCTTCCTTTTCCTTTCTTCATCTGTGGTCAGGGATCCACCTGCAACGGCCGGCGGAGAACTTTCGATCTGATGCCGTCCCATAATGGTCCAGGAATGCGGGCTTGGATGGGAAAGAATAGACGGCCTTGATCGAACTCCGGGACTCCACGACCTTAAATGTCGTCTCCGGGTGGAATGATGTCTGGCCGCATCATCGTCCGGACTGCATGTCGGCCCGAGTCCAAACAAGGGAAGGTAAACAGTCGAGTCCGTCGAATTTCTCCGTCTCCCGTCGTCTGGAGTCTGTACGAAGGCTGTACGACATGGACACGGGGTGACTCCGTAGCTCCATCCTGTCAGGGCATGGCGCTGAATCTCCCCGGATTGGATCGATCCTCCACATTTATCGACTCTAGCGTGAACCGCTCATTTCCCTTAGCCCTAACCGATAACCATTCTCTCCTACTGTTGGTGAGACATGCGTCGATCTTCAGGGGCACGTTGCATTTTTCTCGTCGCCTGCAGCATGCCTGCAGTTATATTAGCTCTAGCTATCGAAGACTCCCTATCATGAAATGGCCCATTCCCAGAGTCCGGCGCCCCTTGCTGGGCTGTTGCCAGACAGCATGCCGGGAAGGAACCCTCTGGCCGGCGTAAAGCAATTATTGTCATCGACTCGCCATTCTTGAATACTCCTGTCACTCTTTCAATCTGTCAACTGTAATTTTCCCCAGTAATTATGGCCCTTCGTCGCGCGTTCGCGCTTCTGGCCGTAACGCCATGCGTTCTGGGCTCGTCCGACGACTCCCTTCCTCCGGCGCCTGACAATCACGATGTCCTACAATACGTCGATCCACTCATTGGGAGTGCAAATGGAGGTATCTGCCTGCTCTGCGGAATCGTCTCGGTACATCGTCTTCTTGCTCGTCCAATGCTAATGAGGATGATTTTCTCGTCCAGGAAATGTCTTCGCAGGCGCCTCCCTGCCTTACGGCATGGCCAAAGCCGTGGCCGATACCGACTCTCAGAGCAACCAGGGAGGCTTCGCGTACGATGGTAGTCGGATCACCGGATTCTCCAGTCTGCATGATTCGGGAACCGGAGGTCAGGCCTCTCTCGGAAACTATCCTCTGTTCCCCTACGTGAAATGTCGCGACGACGATGTCAATGGCTGTGTATATCCTAAGAAACAGCGGAAGACGACTTACGTATCCGAGTCGGTCAAGGCAAACCCGGGTTACTTTGGGCTTACGATGGAGTCGGGCATCCATGTGGACATGACGGTGGCTCACCACACGTCCCTAGTTCAGTTCAAGTTCCCGACGGATGATAAATCGAGTCCGCTGATTCTTCTGGACCTGACCGATTTATCGGACACACGTCAGGACAATGGGACTGTCTCCGTCGATCCCATAACAAGCCGCATGACCGGGCATGCTCGCTTTCAACCGAGCTTTGGTAGCGGCACCTACGTTCCTTATTTTTGCGTCGACTTTGACAGTGCGGCGAAAGTGCGCGACCACGGCATTTTCATCAACTCGCGAGCAAGCACCGATGTAAATCACCTCGACATCTCGCGAAGCATAAATGGGTATCCACTTCCGGTTCGTGCCCCACTCCCTGTCTCCCATACTTGGAGCTGACATTTTGTAGGGCGGCGCATTTGTCCGTTTTGAATCAGCCCCGAATATCACGGTGCAGGCGCGAACCGGTCTCAGTTTCATCAGCAGCGAACAGGCATGCCGAAACGCCGAAGCCGAAATCCCCAACTTTGACTTTGAGGCTACCCATTCTGCGGCAGTCGAGTTGTGGACGGAGAAGATGGCCCCAATCCGCGTGTCAAAACAGGGAGTTAACTCGTCGATCTTGACAAACTTCTACAGTGGTATTTATCGCACTATGATCAACCCTCAAGATTACACTGGGGAGAACCCTCTATGGAAGAGCAAGGAGCCGTATTTTGATTCGTTCTACTGGTATGTATGCCTATTCTCTGTGGATCCTCTTTCTAATAGTCAACCAGCCTCTGGGATTCTTTCCGGTCTCAATTGCCTTTCCTGACCATCTTTGACCCGGCGTCTCTGGCCCGAATGATCCGCTCGTTGATCGATACCCAAAAGAACCTGGGATGGCTTCCTGATTGCCGCATGTCTCTCTGCAAGGGTTTGTGTCCCATCTATCGTCGGTACGGTAGTGACTAACCCCATGTTAGGGTATACCCAAGGTGGTTCCAACGCGGATGTTATTCTTGCGGACGCATACCTTAAGGGCATTACGAAAGACATTGACTGGCAGGCAGGATATGCAGCGGTGAAGAAGGACGCCGAAGAGGAGCCCTATGACTGGTCCAACGAAGGCCGAGGGGGACTGGTCAGCTGGAAATCACTCAATTACATCCCGGTGGAAGATTTCGACTATCACGGGTTTGGGCCCATGACGCGGAGTATCTCTCGTACGCTGGAATACTGCTACGACGACTTCACTATCGCGCAGATGGCCCGTGGCTTGGGCAAGACGGATGACGCAGAGAAATACGAAACTAGCTCTCGCTACTGGGAGAACCTGTTTCGAGAGGATCAGACCTCGTTCCTCAATGGGACGGATACGGGATTCAGAGGCTTCTTCCAGCCGAAGTATCTGAATGGGACCTGGGGATACCAGGTATACTATCTTGTGTTTTACCCATGATATAACACTAACCACTCACGAAATCCAGGATCCTATCACCTGCTCCAACATCGACACCAGCGGGCGAGCATGCTCGCTTCAAAACAACGCCGCCGAAACATTCGAGTCCAGCATCTGGGAATACCAATTGTACATTCCATCCTCCCCGCTGCCTCCGCACAACTACTAACATACAAATCCAGCTTCGTCCCTCACGACATGGCCACCCTAATCACCCACCTCGGCGGCCCCTCCCAATTCGTCCGCCGCCTCGACTACCTCCACGACACCGGCATCACCTACATCGGCAACGAGCCCTCCTTCCTCACCGTCTTCCAATACCACTACGCCGCTCGCCCCGCCAAATCCACCGCCCGCGCCCACTTCTACATCCCCAAATACTTCAACCCCGCCCCCGCCGGCCTCCCGGGCAACGACGACTCCGGCGCCATGGGCTCCTTCGTCGCCATGACCATGATGGGCCTCTTCCCGAACCCGGGCCAGAACGTGTACCTCATCACGACCCCGTTCTTCGAGTCCGTGTCCATCACTTCCCCGCTCACCGGGAACGTGGCTACCCTGCGCGCTGTCAACTTCGATCCTAGTTATCAGGATGTGTATATTCAGTCTGCGACGCTGGATGGGAAGCCGTATACGAAGAGCTGGGTGGGTCATGACTTCTTCACGGAGGGGAGAGAGCTGGTGTTGGTTTTGGGGAGGAATGAGAGTTCCTGGGGCACGGGAGAGAATGATCTGCCGCCTTCGTTGTCGACTTAGGTTTTATTTCTGCTTCTTTTTCTTAAGGATGGAGGAAGGAGTGTTGGTAGGGTATTCTTACCTATTTGACTAGATACCTACTGTATTATTTCGGCAGTAGGGTAGGTAGAGTAAAGACCACGTTTGGGTTAGTTATTTTACTATGTGTCTATGTAATTAATGAAAATCAATAGACCGTAGTTCCTCAATGTTACTTCGTGATCCAACCAGGGAGAATTTCATCCACGTCATTGTCAGTGAGACCAATCTATTTATCTATGTTGAAATCGCATATCACAACCGACCGCTCAGTTCATTTTATAGTAATCCTAACGACGCTAATTGCCTAGCTTTCCTGATTGGAAAAAGATAAAGATAAGGATGTTGAAATAGGTAGGTAGGTAGGTAGGTAGGTAGGATATACATCCTCAACGACACAGATAGACATGACAAACGTATGAATGGTGGATGAATGGATGTGTAGGTAGGTAAGGTCGTGAGTAAGTATGAGACAAAGTTCAAATTGGAACAAATGAGATAAAGGGGAAACCAAAAACGAAGAATAAGGGAAATAATATCGTGATGTCTATATACAATTTGAAAGCCGTTCGTCAATACTAGACGAACTACCCATTCTCATACCCAATACTGAGCTAAGGTTGACTAGCTCAGTTTGGCCACCTTCGGCTCACTCGTAAGGAGAGAGAAGAATATAAGAGGGTGGGGTAAGTAAGGCAAGACAAGGCAAGTGAAGCTGGGTATGTTTTGGTTCATAATGTTGTTTGAAATTTTTTTTTTTTTCTCTTTCTTTTCTTTTTGTTCCTAACCGCGGTAGAACTTGCTCTCGATCCATGGCATACCGACGACACTCGCCTTGCGAAGTCGATTCCGTACAAGGACACCAACCTCGGTGCCCTTCTTATGCATCCCCTGCTTGATATACCCCATGGCGATGTTCGTGCCATCCAGCGACGGACTGGGCAGCCCGGACGTGACGACCCCGATCTGGGTCTTGGAGTCATCGTTCAAGTCGACGATGACGGCGCCCTCGCGGGCCGGGGAGCCCTTCTCGACGGTGAAGCCGACGCGGCGCTGCGAGAGCGTCTTGGACGGAGACGCGATCTGGGGGAGGATGGCGGCGGAGCCGTTGAAGTTGGATGAGGGGGAGGTGGGGTCGCGACGGTCCTTGCCGACGACCCAGCCGAGCGAGGCCGCGGGGGGTGTTTGTGCCGTGGAGATGTCGTTGCCGTAGAGACACATGCCCGCTTCGAGGCGGAGGGAGTCGCGCGCCGCGAGACCCGCGAGACGGACCTGCGAAGGGTTGGAGAGAAGGAGGTCCGTTACTTGCGCGGGGAGGTCGGGGTGGCCGGCGGAGGGGATGGAGATCTCGAAGCCGTCTTCGCCCGTGTAGCCGGTGCGGGAGATCAGGAGGGGGTGGGCGGTGGGGGAGCCGTTGGGGAGAGTGAGGTGGAGGGAACGGCAGTTGCCGAAGTAGAGGGTGGTGAGGTCGGTTTCCGGGCCGGAGCCGTGGATGTGCGATTGCAGGACCTCGGCGGCGAGAGGGCCCTGGAGGGCCACGAGGGCGCGATCGCTGAGGATCTCCCATTTCAGGCTGTCGGCGCCGTTGGCGCGCTTGTAGTTGTCGATCTCGGCTTCGAGGAAGGCTAGGTCCTCGTCGCGGCGGCCGGCGTTGGTGACGAAGTAGAAGGTGTCGGCGGACCGGCGGGTGATGACGGTGTCGTCGACGATGCCGCCGGTGGCTTCCTCCAGCAGGCAGGAGAGCGTGGACTGGTTGTCCTTGAGCTTGTCGAGGGAGGACGGGGTGACCTTCATCAGGAGCTCCTGGGCACCGGGGCCGCTAAGCTGGTGTTGCACCCTGGAGGAATTGTGTTAGAGACGCTGGATTCTGCTGGATAATGGCTCAATAGGGAACGCTGGGATACACACATGTGGCTCACGTCGAACAAGCTTGCTTTCTCCCGGGTCCATTTGTGACTCTCCACATGGCTGAGGTCGGAGTACTGGAGGGGCATGGAGTACCCCGCAAAGGGCACCATCTTGGCACCGCGGGCGACATGAAGGTCATAGAGCTGCGTCTGCTTGACGGGGCCCGAGGAGCTGGATGAGGCATAACGAGCACCACCGTTGGCAGCTAGAGAGCCTGTACGGGGAGAAGGGCGGGCAGCAGCAGCGAGCGGGGAGCGGAGACCGCGCGGAGAAGCGAAGTGCCGCGGGACGAGAGAAGAGCCATTGGCAACGGCAGGGGCAGTTTGGGAGAGCGATCTCGATCCCAGGAGATGAAGGCCTCTTCGCAAGGGCCGTACGGCAGACATGATGCAGTTCTGAAGAGTGTGTATAGGATGATTTACGGAAACAGAATCGGAGGAGCAACGCGAGGGTTGAAGAGCGGGACGGTCATGCGGAGATAGCGGGAAAGTCACATGGCGATAGGGCAGTCTTCCCGCGGACAACATCGGGCAACTTCTCTGCCTCCACAATTCGCAGTCGGGGATACGGTATAGAGTGTGGATACGGCTGTTATCACGGAATCTCAGTGATATTCAATTGTTTGAGTCTGAATTCTTCCCAGAAATTGAACAAGAGGGACGTCATTTGAGTCGAGCTTCAAGCACCCGACCCTAACCAGTAATCCCGAGGTAGATCCAGGATCTTCTATATACAAGTGGTGTTTATCAGCTAATCTAATCATATCAAAACAGAATATTATCTACTTGTTTTACCTGATCCTCCGGTTCTATTCTATCAACATGCTACCCCAGACGAAGCGGTGCGTGCCCGCACTGGGCAGTGATCCGACTCATATACTATCACGGAGTAAGTAGAGCGAGTGATCTACAACGACGATATAAATGCCCCAGGACCTGCTGCAAACAAGGGACAGGAGCAATGCTGCACTATCCATGAATCCCACCCTGGGTCTGGGACGGTCTCCAAGCCCCTTTTCTTTCAGCAGACCAGCTTCTGGCTGATCTACAGGGCTTTCTTGCTCGCGAGCAGTATGTTTTTCTTTTGTATTGACCCATGACAATAAAGGTTGGTCTGTATGAAAGATCAAGATCCCTGGGTAGAAAACGGAAGATCTGCCCGCATCAGATAAGTCCGGCCATGAAGTCCATCGACATTAACACCGTCCCTTTCCTTGAGGGGTATTCGACATCGCAACATAAATTTCAGTCCTTTCCTCGAAACAGCACAATGAAAAAAAAAAAAATCAATCATGTCATGAAAATTAATCATTAAAGTCCGTTATTGGCGCAGGAAAAGGGGCTTCCCACGGTTCCGGCCCGATAGTTCAAGATCACACTCTCAACAGAAGCCTAATGTCTCGTTAGTAAGTCTGCCCTATAACCAAATTGGTAAAAGAAAGAAAAGGCTTACATAGGTGCCCGGTCCCAGGAAGAAGAACCCCACGCAAATCAAGAAGACGTTCAGAATGGCTCCGGCCCAGCCGCGAAAGCCTCGGGTTTTATAGAACCCCGGCCCGTAGTCCTCGCGTCTCATCCGGAGGTACGCAACGCCCCAGAAAATGAAACCGAAGAAGGAATCGAAGAGCGAACTCATGATGGAGAGCAGATCGGAAAAGAATGGGATGACCTGAGAGATGATAAAGGCCAAAATCCACAGGACAACCAAGATACCGGTCCACGAGGCCCAGCCGACGACTGTATGATTGCCCTTGTGACGAGTGCCATCGAACAGGCGGAAGAAGATGAAGCGCGCAGACACCGAAGCATACAGGACCCCGAGGAAGATCAATGTCGGAACCATGAAGGAGAAAGACACCTTCTTGTAGATGTCATTTCCCAGCGAACCAAATGCCGGCGCAGTCATGTACTGGTTACCGGTGTAGACATAGACAATGGATCCCGCCAAACTGAACACGATGATTTCGGCGATCGTGACCGCAGTAACCGATTTCCAGAAATCCTTGGGCTCCTTCATTTCGGCGATGAAACTTGGCAGGGTGATCTGGCCAATGAAGGTATAGCTGATGTTCAGGAAAGCGCTCACACCAGCGACAAAGGTCGTTCCCTTCACAGGGATGGCCGTTATGATGGGTTCACCCAACTTAGCGCTGTATCCCGCAGGATGGTCCTCAATTCCCGAAAAGATCATGGCCAGCAGAACCGAGATGAAGGTAGTCAGAGCCGAGAAGGTCGCCACTTTCGATAGAGTGCTAAACGTGCGCGGAAGCGAGAAGATAAGGGAAATAATGGCCGTGACCAGAGCAAACACGATCGAGCAGGTGGGGTGATTGGTGACCGTGTTCAAGTACTCAGCGCCGACTAAGCAGTGCAAACCCTAACTAGACGTCAGCTCTATTTCAATGCCAGAAGAGAACTGGGAGAAAACCAACCTGAATGAAAGTATTGTTCAGCAAGAACATAATGGCGGTCCCATACCAGGCGATTTTCGAATCCCAGAAGAGGATCTGACCAATGTCGCACACGTCACGCACATTGGGATGACGCAAACAAAATCTCCTAAGTCACTCATCAGTATGCGCGTGCCCGAACCGACAGCCAACGGCACACGAACCAGACAATCAGCGATGTATACAGTACAACCGCCGCGATAAATACGGTTAAGATCAACCCCGGAACGAGACCCAGAGTGGAATACGAGGAGGGAAATGACATGATCGCAAGACAGATGTACTCGGAGAAAAGCAGCGCCGCGGTCTGAAATAGTCTCCGGGTTAGCTATCGGTCAATTGCTTTTGTTTCTTGAATGCGCTTGCGACAGTACCTTTTGCCAACTGCAAGTGCGGTACTTGATAGAGTTCCCGGCCTCCAACTCAATCTGTCGTCCGATATCTCCTCCCTCAGATCCAGAGTCCATTCCGATGGGCTGCTGAGTCTCGGGATCCAGTTTCATCTTGTCATTGGCGGGATCGAGCTGGTCGGAAGTGAAGGAGGGCCTACGGCCTGCGACCTGGGCTGTGCTGTACTCCGCCATTTGATGGAGCGGACGAACCGCAGGTGGAAAGAATCGATGGAATGAGTAAAGGAAATGACGTTCAAGGGTCGCAGATGCATGTACTGCTCCTGTCGGCGATCAGAAAAGGGAAGTACTAGGCGGAGAGGATATCTAGAGGAAGTAGGGTTAACGACGGGTGGACAAGGCAACGAGATTCCCGGGCTGTGAAGACGAGCAATGGGTTGAAATGACCGAGCAGGCGCGGACAGGAGACTTTAAGAGATCAACGCGAATGAAGCGAGTGAAGAAATACGCAAGCGAGTGTTCGCTCGGCCAGGTGGGAAGTGGGAAGTGCAATGGACCTACCGGAAAGTCGACAGGCGGCGGGCCAAGAGACCAAGGCACCGGACGAGGGGCGAAAAGTCTTGGGAGAGAATCAAGAAAGGGCGAAGCAAAGCCAAGGGACGAGACTAGAGGCTTAAGAGGGCGAGTGGGATGGGAATCCCGGATATTCTTTTTTCTTCGTTTTTATCTGGTTGTCACGTTGGCGGCGATTAACTTTCTAGCCATGGGGGTCTAATTTAATTGCATCCTTTCGGTGAAGATCGACCGATAAGAGCGGTAGGAAAGTCAGATAATAAAATTAAAATATAATTAAATATTCCATATTCAATATTTAGTATTAGGATTTTAATCTAAACTCCGAGTCCAGCCAAACGTGATCAATGCGGCCAATCCGCCATGGCCACTGCTGACCCTACAGCTAGACTGCTACAGACCATGACGTGCTCGGCGTGGGGCGCTGGATGGTGACGGCACTTAACTTTGAATCCCTGGCCTTTCCTCCCTGTTGCTTTCCACGGACCTGGATGCCCCCTGAGCAAATGGGAAATTACCACGGCCATGGCTGTCCTACGATCACACCGAGCGATTCAAGTGGAATTTTTTCCTCGCCGCTTTTCTTATTGCATGGAGGCTTACCCGAAGCGAGCTAGTGGCAGCATTCCACGATATACAGCGGGCCTGGGGCAACCTTTCTGACTTTCTCCCCCAAGTCTCCACCCCCCGTGTTGACTTCCCGCCAATGAGCCAGGCGGAGTCATCCGAGTTTTCTCGGGCCCCGCAAGCGTCTTTCTTTTCCGGCGGTTGTCTTTGGCTTGCCTCTTTCGGGCTTTCTTGGCTGTCGGCTGCGTGCGACCTGCGAACACGGTCGATGATTCATCCACTCTCTTTTTATGAACAGTTTTATGCACGACCATGCGGATAATTCTTGGCAGATGACAGGACTGCAGATGCGGGGAACGTAGAAAAAGAAAAAGAAAACGAACAGAACAGAACGGCCGCTGGTTGGTTTTAACCTCGAGCACGCTATGCACTAGCTGATGGCGTGATCGTCGTTCCACGTGTGCCTTCACTCTCTACGCCTTCGTTTGCCTCTCCAGGCCACTCCCCAGTGCCAGCCCAGTCACGGGCGGTTCCTGAGCCCTGGCGTCGTATGACGGGGATGCCTCGTTATCATATGGTCTTTTATCTCCAAGCACCGTTTCTTTGTCTGACGAAACCACCCCCTCCCTCTCTACATCGCAACGGAAGCCACCTACCTCATCGGCGCCAATCATAGTCACTCTCCCTCTGCATCAGGCTCCCAATGCAGAATCCTTGACTCTCCAGTTCAGCTGTCTGCAGGGTTCTGGTAGATAGTGAATCCATTCTACCAGCACATCTAGGATCTCTCGAGGTTCCACGGCTCAATTTCCCCATCTGCTCCAGACCTTTTGCAAACCGTTACGGTCGGGGAATTTCCAAACCTAAAGTGTACCTGTCGGGGATGAGGGAGGGTGGTGCTGGTATCTACTTGGTGCATACAAACATGTTCACATGTTACTCCTTCCTAGCAGTCCCTGCCCTGCCCACCGGGCTCTCCTTGCATGTTCTCGATCTTTGTGCCTGTCCCACTCACCGATGCCATGCCATGCCATGCCACTGCACCCCCACTTCCCGATGCCGACTGTCGGGTTTAGGGCTGGCCTAGCCTCAGTAAGGTGTGCATCCCACCCAGGAAGTCCTAAATCCGCGTAGGGCAACCAGATGAAAAACAATGCATTAAGCACGCCATCGACCTCTTGGGGCGAAGGAGTAAGATTAAGGCATCTATCTCACACAGACGCCAACAGTATCCTCGTATCCAGTTCCCTAATACGGAGTACCACGGTCTAAGACAAGTGAAGTGATCCAGAACAGGAGTCGAGCGGATTCAAAATTTATAGTTTCCTTTTAGCTAGCCGGGGCCAGGTTAGCAGTTAGCTACTGTAGCCCCATCGGAGCTCAGCAATGCTTGTCATTTGGCCCCCGGTTCGCGTCCAATCGTTGCCTCGTCGCAACATGCAGGTGGTTCTACGTCGATGGTATCAGATTAGCGGTGATTGCACCATCTCGGGTCGGCCCACTTGGATGCGCCTTAGCATTCAATTCACTATATGTGGTTAGTAGTTAGTGGTAGGACGGAGTACGGAGTTCGAGCATCTACTTTTTATTTGTGGTGATGAAATTAAAGGAAAGTGCCATGAACCTATGTGAAGGGTGGTTTCTTTTCTCCTATATTTCGTACTGGGGTCAAGCTCACTCGAAGATACGGTAGATGCTCATCTATTCGGTCGCTGTAGATATCTCTCTAATTGATGCTTCATCCTTGTTCTCTTGTTCCTCATGCTTGTCGCTGTGGTTCTGTCTCGAAATCATATACGCCTAGATCGACAGGGGAAAGGTGGCTGTGGTTAAGCAAATCCGCAGTCCTACCGATTGCTATAGTTTGCATAAGGCCTCATCGCATCTCGAACAAATTGAAAGGCTATTCTCCGGGACCTCCGATTTGGATATAGGATCCTGTCTGGGACAAGTCCACGTCCGTCTAAGGTTTCTTGGGTGTCGATAATCATATAGTTGATGGGCCTGATACCGTTCGCTTTGGAGACATTACAAATAATATCTCCATGACGGTTGAGACAGGATTGATTTGATGATTAACAGTGATGACCCGTGTGCTTTGCATTGGTTTTGCTCTTCTCTTTTTGGAGTGGTTCTATAGTATATCACGATGGATAGATAGACATCGATTGGTCTTGTAGTCTGCACAGCATAAGTCATAACATACGTTAAATCCAAATGTCCTGGAGGCTAATGCTTCATTAATATGTATCTCGCTATCTAGCTTTCTGACTAAATACTTTCAGCCGCCACGCCCCCATACCAGCTTAATGCTTTTCATCTCAGCCCGGTGTTGTCCAATCGTGACTAATACAAAGGCGTAGGCTGAAAGAAGACCAAACTTGATTTTCGCTCGCTTCATATAGTCGGCGAGCTGGGCTAATAGCTCAAAGTAGTTTGACCAACGACCTTACACACTAATCTTTACACAATTTATAATAACTAATTACCTCTCTCTTTCGGTAGTTATGTATGCCCTACCACGCGAATATCCTTGAGCTAATTAGGCCACTCTCCATCCAATTCCCCACGAGCCTCCAATTCGGCACACGCGATTGAGAAAGCAACGTAGGCCGTTCTCTTATCCTTCTGTGCCGCCCTGGCGACTAGCTCCCCCATTAGCCTGTGGTGCTGTGCGGTCAATCTCCCCCTCCTCATTTTTATATGCTTCTCCAAGATCATAGTCTTTGACCCATGGCGTTTTGAGCTCCCCCACAACTTTCAAGGCTCCGTAGGGTGTAAGGCATACCTGGGTGGGAATTTGAAGGTGATAGTTCATGGGTAGGCAGTGGGCCTTGCAGTTGCCGAATGCTAAATCGATCTGTAACGTGGTGCAGACTCATGTCTCAACTTCCAGAACATAGGAGTTTGGTGCCCTATGCTACATTCTGCCGGACCTGGTCAAATAGATCTCTTCAAGGATACAGAGGCACTGCTATCATAAGAAAGTGTGGTCTCATTTTTGCGGCCGCCTATATCAAATTATCGATTCGGACAAGCGATATTTTTTCTGCATCTATTGTTCGAGATCCGTTGCCGCTGCTCGTTCATACAGACTAGTACGTCTCTCTCGGTCACAATTGCGACACATTATTGTAAGGTCTGAAACACCGGAATAACCATACTCTGTATCCGTATGAGAAGGTCCTCAATGCCGGTAAGCGGCCCCAGCGAGGTTTTTGAATGCTAGGACCTCGGCTTGTTCTCCCATTGAGATCCACGAACATGGTCGCATCTCCCGAAATAAGGTGTTTATCGCAGTAATGCTGAATGTTGCTGATCACAGTACGCCCCATTGGGGCGCCGAATTCTTTAATTCGGTAGGGATGGCTTTGAATGTCCCATCCTGTTCGCGAGCAGAGGTCACATTCCTGCTTGCGCGTTTCCTGACTTCTCCGCGGCTGTTTAGAAACTCGGGATACTTGAGGAATCTGTATCTCTGCTCATAGTCCTTTCCAATATTTGTACAACAGTTTCCCATCGCGGTAGTATTCTATAGATAGGGGCCTGAAAGCCCGCTCCCGCCCCCTGTCCCACGACATACCAAAACGCCTCTAGGATGGTGATGTCCCCCACATTCTGGCCGACCTTGTCGTTGTGTTGGATTGGAGTGCTGTATTCTAGCACCCAATTGCCGGCAGTGTCCTGCACTTGCTGCAGGAAAATTGTCTCATCGTAAGTGGATATAAAACCGTATGTACCTCAGCTGCCTCAGGCGCATGTACCGCGCTTCTTGGCCTGATTCAAGGCTAGGTTAGCACATAGCTTTTCTTGTCTTTGCAATGGATTGATCTCCTTACCGAGTACTCTTCGCAGCACAAAACTTTGTGTTTTCCTTTCAGCAAAAGCATTCTAGGGCACGAAATCAGTGTATGCCATCGGCGCTGGACTGTTCCTGCCCCAGTGGCATTCGAATGTCGAGTTTAGGAAATGAGACAGATCTTCTTTGCCGGGTTAAAGAAACTGTCCGTAAGATAGCCATGCGATTTTGGTATCAGGCCAGCCCGACAATCTGGCACCAGAACCTGGAAGAGGTCTCTTTATCAAAATCGGGCGCAGATAGGGGGCAGCCGGTTGTACCGCTCTTATAAGCGGGGGAAACACCACCTGGCAAGTCTGTAACTATGCCAATCGATCTGGCCAGTTTCAAGCTTGCTATTTGTGTAGAATATAGCCACAGTCAACATACTTGAGACAGGATTCTGGCGTTCTAGATAAATTCGCCGGGCCAATATGTTCCCGCTTCAGAAGGCGTGGGTTTAATAGGCTCAGCCCTAATAGTAATAGATCTTTGTTAGCCAACTGCGCGCAAACATCAAACCTGCGTTGTGTTCGAGACTTACCTTTTTCATAGCTTTTCTTTGATCTTAATTCGTTGGTATGTAAGGTAACAACCTCTTTCGATGGATTTAGGAATCCGTTCCCCATCCTCTAAGTATCTGTGCCACAGGGCCCAGTATACGCCGTCTACGCGAGGTCCCTTGCTTCCCTCGAATAAGCCACTTCTTCCAAAGCATCCATATTGGAAGGACTATGCTTCGGTCACTTTTTTTTTTTCGAACCAGAACCCCGGATTCCTGAACAAGAGCTGCCTCTCTTTTCGAGGCTGTGGATCCCATGTAGTGGGCATCCCAGCGAGAAGCAGAAACAAAAGCACGAATCTTGACTTGAAGGAAGCCGATTCAACAAGATATTGAGGCTGGAGGATTGAAGAAGAGGAGGGAAAATACGATGGACTACGAAGGAAAGATGAAGGAAAACTTTTTACAGTAGATATATTCACATCGGATTACTATGCTATTCACCCAGCTTTTCGTCTCACATTCCCTCATCTTCATCAGCCAGCATGGCCGCGTAGTCGTCTGCCGAAGCGAATGTCGGCAGGTGCTTGAGTTTGCGGCGTTTCTGCTTCTCGGCCTGCTTCTCGTCCTTGGGAAGCTCGTCGACGGTGCCGAGTTCCACTTCCTCGTCGCTGTCCACGAACGCCTCGTCGTCGGAAACGTCCATGTCGAAGTCGTCGTCCTCGTCGAATTCGTCCTCGGCCTTCTTGGGCTTGGGCTGGGCCTTAGGTTTGGCGGCAGGTTTGTCCTCGTCCTCGTCCATGTCCTCGTCGTCGTCGGATTCGTCGTTGAAGATGACGCCTTCGTCACCGCTGGCTTCTTCCTCGTCGGATTTGTCGTAAGCGGACTCAAGGTCATCCATGTCGAGGTCGTCGTCGCTGTCACCGCCTTCAACCTCAGGTCTCGAATCCACGAGAGCCTGCCAGATCTCGGACTCGGCGTCACTGAGCTCTTCGTCGTCCTCTCCGGCTTTGCCAGACTCCTGGCTCTTCTTCTTGCGAGCAGCCTTCTCCTTGTCCTTTCCGAGACGGTTGAAGTACTCATGGAAGAAGACATCTTCGGCGGCAATGTCTTCGGATTTCTTCTGCCAGAAGGCCTCCGAGTTGAGGGGCAGGTGGTGGGCGTGCTTGCCGGAGCTGACCAGTCGGTCCTTGGCGTCGCTGCCGGCAAGGGGCTGCATGATAGACGATCCACGGACACCAGCAGAAGCCTTGGGGGTTCGGTAGACGAAACGGTCAAGGAAATGAGTCAGCGTGTGGATGGTCATATCCGGCTTGCCACTCATTGGCTTGTGATCAAGTAGATTCTCGGCATTGATGGACACGGACGGGTGGAAATGGGACAGATAGGGTAGCTGTAAAGTGGTGTATTAGCATGTGCACATGGAACGTGTTCGGGGGCGGACAACTCACCAATTCCCAGAGACACGTGCGGTCGGCATTACTGTGCTCAGGGTCTCGCTTGCGGGGATCGTAGTTATTGGAAGGCTTTTGTGGGGTGGCTTGAGCAACCACTGGCTCTTCCTGCTCGTCATCCTCATCGGGCACATCCCTGAACACCTCTTCGTCGTCGTCGTCGTTCTCCTCGGGCTGGTCGAACAAGGACTGGAGTCCAGGGAACGTCTTCTCCAACTCTCGGATCAAGTAGAATACACCGCAAATGAAGGCTGGCTGGTGCAGACCGAGAACTTGGATGATACGCTTGACAAAAGCCTTAACACGTCGGGGGTTTACATCATTCTTCAATGCCTTGAAAAGCAAGTTGAGGTAGAGGGACTGTTTCGAGGATGTAGCCACCCGGGGATCGAGGAGCGACTCATACAGAGTGCGGTAAAACCGGTCGGCGGCAACTGAGTGGGTGGATGTCAATTGCTGAATCAACATGAGGGCTTGAATACTGGTGTTAAAGTTGGAGGAGTGGGTAATGCGGAACAGAGTGTCGATATGCTTGGAAAGCCTACAGATATGATTAGTAACAGTCTCATGATTGAGCAGACAGATTCAGAACATACCGCTCCGTGTCCGAGCTGGTGAAAGGATAAGCTCGATTGACACCAGTCAAGACTCCCGAGATGAGTTTGTCTCGCATTTCTTCAGTCTGAGCCTGTCCCTTCTCGTCTTCCTTGTCTTTACCGCCCTTCTGGCCGAACTTGCCATGCCTCTTCTTGTCCTTTTGGGGTTTGAAGGATTTCAACAGAACAACGAAGAAGGTGAAGTAGATGTCGAGCAGCTTAATCGCGACCTGCTCCTCTTTCAGGCTCAGAACGGTCTGGTTGAGGGTGATCATGGCATAGTACTTGGCGTGTTGGCTCTGACCGGGACGGAAAAGGACTTCCTCAACAGAATTGATGATAGTCATTCTCATCATCGGATGCGCTTGCTCGAGTTGAAGAAGTAGGTAGGAGGATCGGGAGGCGATCTTCTTCGCTTTGTCGCCCAGTTTGTTGACCAACAATCGCAGAAGGTTAGTTTCCTGTTCGGGCTTCTCCTTCAGAAGCTCGAAGACATAACTGACCGCTCGCGAGCGGGAAAATTCGATTTCATCGTTGCACCACACCTCGAGAATCTTCAGCATCTCAAAATACTGATCCTTAAGGAAGCTCTCAAAAGCCCAAACGATCAAGTGACTTTCCTCGAGACCCCCCGGAAGAGCATCACCCTCCGACCATCTGCCTCCCGCGCCTTGGAAGGCCGTCAGAAGACCCGGCTGGTTTGCAAACGACCTGAGTCTACGATCACTAGGGAGCAAAGTACCCTGCGCGAACATATCCTTCAGGGAC
The DNA here is from genome assembly GCF_023601865.1 of Aspergillus affinis. NCBI lineage: Eukaryota > Fungi > Ascomycota > Eurotiomycetes > Eurotiales > Aspergillaceae > Aspergillus > Aspergillus affinis. The sequence goes on from NW_026515861.1 coordinate 96,688, forward strand.
CGGAGGACTTCCACGGCCTGGGCACGACTGCGCTTCCTGCCAAGGTTGATCAGACTTTCCAACGACTTGCTATTGTGCACAGGCGACTCTTGAACGGCAAGCGTCAAGGCTGAGATCTTATCGCTGAGCGTTCCGGATGACATGATCTGGGTGTAGAACTTGTGTGAAGACGACGCAGAAGCTTGCTGGGCCTCGGAGTACATCTTGCTCTCCTTCTCGACCAGTGTAAGGGCATGCTGGTACACGCGCTCAATCAAGTGTCGGGGTAGTGCGTTGACTTGCTTCGCAGGGATCGGAGGAAGTTCGATATTGTACCAATCAGATCGTGGTGAAACCGTCTGGTCCTGGAATTAGTATACAGTAACGCGCAACCCTTTGGTTATAAACTCACAAGCTTAGAAAATTCCTTGGGGACTTTGTGAACCGGATCTTGATTGGCTTGCTGCTTCTTCGTCTCTTTCTTGGTCGGAGGCGGGGAAACTTCCTCGTCTGACGACACGCCCTCGTCCATGTCGCTTGGTTCCTGCTCGTCCACATCCAATTCGTTATCCTCCGCTTCGTTATCTTCCTCTTCCTCTTCCTCTTCGTCCTCCTCTTCAGCCTCGGCCTCCTCGTCGGGTATATCATCAGGGACAACCTGTCCAGCAGCAGCCAGCATACTCGAAAGTTCTTTCCGTAGGAAGTCGTCGTCCGACTTGTTATTCGACTTCTTAGGGGCCTCCTTCGCGCCCTCCACCTCGGAGTCCGATTCAATCTCTGCTAGTAGATCAAAGTCTTCCTCGGTACCGCCCAGAGCCAAAATCTCCTGTCGCAGGGTATCATTTTCATCCGCTTCGTTGCGTTTCGTGGGCTGAGGTTTCTCCGCATCTTTCTTTCCTCCTTTTGCAATCACATCGCCGTTGCGATCGCGCTTCTTGCCCTGGTTGTTCTTATCGGCATCGGATCCCCGCTTGGCAGCTTGCGTCGGGGCAGCCGGCTTGTTGTTCTGCTTCGGGGCCTCCTTAGCACCCGGCTTCAGTTTGATGTTGTTCTTCTTCTCCTTCGCCGCATTCTGGTCCTTCAACTTCTGTTCGATCTTCTGTCGCAGACCGGCAAAAGCCCCCTCCTGTAGCTGGGGGGAAGCATCTCCAGCAGCGCTGGAGTCTTTGATGGACAATCCACCATCAGGGACGGTCGCATTCGCCCCGGTGGCGTGTTTACCCTTATTCTTAGCCATGAAGAGCGGTTCAAATCGGCCAAGATGTGGGATTGAATTGATTGTCTGATAACTTTTTTTTTTCTGCCGCCCGAAAATCCCAGACGGACGAGGCCGCCGGAGAAATGGTTCCGCCGAGAAGTGACCGGTGCACGGGCCATCCCGAGGCCTATCGCGATTCCGACTTGTTTGATTTGCTTTACTTCTCGACAAGATATACTTCGATCCATTGGGGGTTCTGAGGATTGCGCAGCTCGGTCGACTGGCTCAAGGTTTCTGTGAAAGTGTCAACTGAACCCCTCGTGATTCATGCTCTCCGGGTTCCGCCCGACTGCGGGCCGCTATTCGGGTCCTCATCGAGCATATCTGGGAGTCTTGCGATTCCAGAGAGTTGCAGGATGCTGTTATCATGTATGATCTCGTGAGCTCTTGTGCGGTAATAGTTGCTAATTCTGTAGACTGATGGCCGAAGCCGGATATCCAATTTCTGGATTCCGACTGGTGGCATCTCGAAGAAGAAGGTCACGGGAGAAAAAGGTACATGCGAGAACCGTCGCTCAGAATGATAGGTCTGACTTGGAACTAGAGGATGCAAATGATCTTTTGGTCAGAGGTGGCTTTCTGCGACAGGTTAGTGTTTATGCCGTGCACTCAGCAACGAGTCTGGTGGGTCTAATCTGCTTCAGGCTTACTCGGGCATTTTCCACATGCTACCTCTGGGACTTCGTGTCCAAGATAAGCTAGAGCGTCTGATCGATAAACACATGCAATTGATTGGTATGTGTATCTACCAGATTGCTGGCTCGCAAAAGCTGATCAGGACTTACAGGAGCCTCCAAGGTCTCTTTATCGTCCATATCCGCCCAAGAGCTTTGGGAGCGATCCGGACGTTTGACGGAGAGTTCCGAGGTATGAGTCCGTTGCTTCAGGCTAAGAATTGTCACTAAGAGTTACCCTTCAGGTATTCAGATTTTTTGACCGCAAAAAGTCTCGCTTTCTTCTTGCTCCTACTCACGAAGAAGAAATCACTACCCTGGTTGGGAGTCTCACCAAATCTTACCGCGATCTGCCTCTACGGGTATATCAGATCTGTAAGCTCAAATTGTTTAGTTATATACAGTGGAAGGTAGCTGATTATCATCATAGCGAGAAAGTACAGAGATGAACCAAGGCCCCGACAAGGCCTCCTTCGTGGGCGTGAATTCATCATGAAGGATCTCTACACGTTCGACCACAGCGTGGAGGAGGCGCTGAAGACATACTCATCGGTCAAAGCCGCCTACACGGATCTTTTCAACGAACTCAAAGTGCCCTACTTGGTTGCTGCTGCAGACTCGGGTAACATGGGTGGGAACATGAGCCATGAGTTCCACTTTCCCAGCGCGAAAGGCGAGGACACGATCATTAGCTGCACTAGCTGCGACAGTGTCTATAATGAAGAGTTGGCGGACGGGAGGGCCCATGGCCCTGAGCAGACATCTCAGGCCGCCTCACCGGATGGGTTTGACACCGAAGCAAGATCCATCAACGCGGCACCCACCGTTTCAACGGATCTCTGGATGGCTATTTCCAAGGACAAGCAAACCTTAATCCGGGGCTGGTACCCAAAATTCTCCATGCAGGACGCAAGCCAGGAGCCTGTGGAACGAGAGGTCAATTCCCACGCTGTCAAATCCGTCGCGACCGCAGCAGGCATCGATCTCGATCTTAGCGTCGAGAACCCCTTGGAACAGTGGACGGAACAGATCAAGTCTGCCAAGGCATCGATCGACTCTTCCTACCGACCGCGGGTCTTGGATATGTACGATTCCCAGGTGCGCGTGTACAAACGGCCTCCCCTGAGTGATCTGCTCCAGCAGGTGAACTGCAAGGCAGATGATGTCGACTACTCAATGCTCGACCGGTTCCCCGAGACGACCAGCGGTATCAACCTAGTCAAGATGCACGAGGGAGATAAATGTAGCCAGTGTACTCAGGGACACATGAAAACGCACACTGCCATCGAGCTCGGCCACACCTTCCACCTCGGCACCCGATACAGCGAGGTTCTCCAAGCATCCGTCATGGTTGATCAAGCACACACTGGCGGTGGCGTCTCGGAGGACCAGAACGTGCACATGCAGATGGGCTGTCACGGCATCGGCGTCTCCCGCATGATCACCGCAGTCGCCGACAGCCTCGCGGACTCCAAGGGTCTCAACTGGCCGCGCGCCATGGCCCCTTACGAAGTCATCGTCGTCCCGGCCAAGGGTCTACAAGAAGAAGCCGAGAAAGTGTACGATGTTCTCAGCGCGAAGGGTCCCGACGCCCCGATCGATGTCATCCTCGACGATCGCGACAAGCAAATAGGTTGGAAACTCGGCGACGCCGACCTAATCGGATACCCAGTGATCGTGGTCGTAGGTAAGGGATGGAAGGAACAGCAGACCTTGGAGGTGCAATGTCGTCGACTGGATAATTTGAGAGAAAACGTGCCACTAGACCGACTGTCCGAGTTTGTCAAATCCTTACTGGACCGACTATAGTGGAGTGTCCACCCTTGCCCTGGCCCTTGTACAATAGATAGACGGTGCAAAATATTGTATACTTGTGTCTGTCTCTATACCCCTCATCTTAAAATCTCATCTCAATTGGCAGTAAATGCAGGAATCAGCCTGCTCAATCAAACCTAAGGCGAATTCCGCCTAGAACCCAGGAAGAAAACTTTACTGTAAGGCATTTTCAGTATCTTGGCCCTGCCTATCAAGTGGGTGTGGCTGAGCGGCGTTTACTTGTACGGAGTACTCCGTAGGACAGGGCTAACGACCGCAGTTCTTGGCGTTGATGTCAACCATCACTGACTCACCGTCTTCTCTTCTATATAACCATCCCCAGTTATCTGCAACCCCTTCCCCTTATCTCTCCTTGGACCACACTCCACAGGCTCAATCACGTGCCTTTCAATCTCACTTTAAATCAAACATTCCAATCCTACCCAAACCCACCACATCCACATACATCCACATCCCGCACACTTCAGAAAACCAAGAATCAAGAACAATGAACCCCCGAATCGGCGTCGGCGCCTTCATCCTGAACGCCCAAGGGAAATTCATCCTTGGACGACGCAAGGGCAGTCACGGTGCTGGTTAATACCCATCCCCCACATCCCCCCCAATCATCCATCTCAATATCTAATATCCAAAAAATCAGGAACATGGGGTCTTCCCGGCGGTCATCTGGAATTTGGCGAGTCCTTTGAAGACTGCGCAGCGCGCGAAGTGCATGAAGAAACGGGCCTGGACCTTCCCCTGCAGAGCATCAAGTTCTTGACTGCCACCAACGACGTCATGACTGCGGAGGGAAAGCATTACGTTACTTGTTTCGTGGGATGTAGGGTTTCTTCTGCTTCTGGGGGTGGAGAGGTGGAAGTGAAGGTTTGTCTGTTTTTATTTTCTCCCCCTATCTCTCTGGAATCTTCTTCCTTTCGTTCTTTCTGATCATTATATCTGCTCGCTTTTGCTTGATATTGCTTGATTGGTTGTGGCTGATTCTAACGATTCGACAGGTCATGGAGCCAGAGAAGTGCGATGAGTGGCAGTGGGTGAGCTGGGAGGAGATTGAGCAGTGTGCGACAGCGCAGAAGGCCGCAGAGGAAGAGGGACGGATGGATTCGTTTGAAGGAAGAAGGTTGTTCATGCCGATTGTGAATCTGTTCCAGCAGCGGAAGGGCTTTCATCCGGTTCATAGCCTGAGTGCATGAGCTTGGACTTGAGTGGTTGTTCACGAGGATTAAATTGGACTTGACTGGGCCTCCACGTTTGATGAATTGATGATATCTTTTGAGAGGAGCTCGTGAAAGGGCGACGACTACATAAAACAGCATAACAGAAGTAGAGAGCAATTAAAGAATAAATCCTCTCCATTCATTTGTTGATCTCTGAGCCTGATGATATTGTATGGGAATCAAGAGCGGGGAAAAGGAGCGGTTAAGGAACGCTGCATAATCGACAGTAATACGATAGCTGTATACTGACTGATCTATAGAATTTCAACAAGGCAGAATCTACTTCGTTACATAGGACTCCTGCCCTTTTACATACTAGCGTTGGTCTTTGAGTGGGTTGGTGATAGCGATTATCTCCTACATTAGAATCGTATAGCTTAGTTATTGAACTTGAGTTGCGCTTAGACTCGCTTGATTTTGCAGTTTAAAGTCGCTTTCGATGGTGGTTGCTCACGCTAAGCATCTCTATGATAAAAGCCTATCCGCCAGTTACGTGTTATTCTTTAAGTGTCCTGGAGTTGTTTGAATATAGTATATGTAAACCGCTCGGAGTGCCGAACTTCGGGAAGTGATGCCCCTGCCCCGAGGCTATCTACAACGTGAGTTGATTTACAGCTAGGGGCGCTGGCTAGAAAGCAATGAAATATTGACAGGCCAGGTAGTTATAATGAAAATCTTGATTCGATCACCAATATCTCGCGGAACGCTTGCGTTTTTAGATAGCATGAAGAGTATGTGTGTTCCTTAACGAAGCGTTGCCGTCTTTTGCTTGCGGTGTATCGTCGAAATTTACCCGTTTGTACCGACTTTGTAGGATAGACTAGTTGGCCAGCGATGTGCTAGCGAAATGGGCCGGCGCCTATCCTTCTGTCTCTGAGGAACTTCGTCTATTTGGCTGGCTTTAGCGTGTAACTGACCTACCCACCTTTGGGCGCACTTTTTCGGGATCGGGAGGAATAATGCCTGCATTCTGCACATAGCATGTATGTTGCGGCCTTTGAGAGTCCCAATTTAGGCGGGTGACCGGTAGGGAGATCTTAGAACATCTTGAGGCATATCGCTCTATTCTTCGTGAATCCATGGACACAAGATTCTGGCAGCTGACTCCGTCATCTTCAACCTATCGGCACTCCAGATGATGAGTAGGGTCGCCAATAATTTGGCCGATGATCGACTGAAGGGAGTCAGAGCTCCAGTCCATATTGGTGAATAGCGCAAGAGGATGCGAAGTAGGTACAACCTAGGTCGAGGGAGAAAATATATAAAACAGAGCAAGTGGGGAGGCTCGTTGGTCTTTAGGGACACATCTTTCTATTAATAAAGTGCTCCGAAGGCACAATAGAATCTCCCGTGCGACCGGACGGTCTAAGCGTCTAATGAAATTGAAAATCCCTAACGACTTTCGGTGCTCATTACTACAATCGGAGCTTCTATGTTGCACGTGCTGAACACTTTTCGTTTCTCCTAGGAAAGTGGTACTTATTCCTAGGAACCCGAGGGTACCTGAGGACGTTCCGCCGACCCGGATGATTGAGACCAACGTTGTGTAAGGAAATCAACAGGGGTCCACTTTTACCGACGACTCGAGGCTGCTACTTGCCTAGGAACGGAAGTATGGTTCCTAGGGTTTAAGTATTGATTCCTGGGGATGTCTAAGCTTGCAGGAATACCCATGCCGTTTCTGGGAGCACCCATTCGGTTTCTAGGAACATATATCCAATTTCTAGGAGACTGAGTGCTGCTGGGAGCTCAAACATCTGCCCTGCGAGTCAAGCAAATTTTCATTACCGCCATCTATGTCACTATACAACCTCATGCATAACAAAATCTTGTAGCAGAGAAGGATTACTATAAAGCGGCAGATTAACCTTAGCTGTGTCTTTCAGTCGCCACTACCGCTTTGATACAATCTTCGCCTCCCATCCACGTACTACTTTTAAGATGTCAGACCCCTAATGGCTTTGGGATCCCTGACCATCTGTTAAATGGGACTCCTCTGGGAAAATAAGACCTAGTGGCCTTACTAAAAAAAGTGATGCTTGTAAGTTGATTGTGAACAAAGAGACCTTGAAAGAAGACTGGCATAAGTTGAACGACCTTGCACGAAGTCCATTTAATCTTTCCACTCTTGACTCTAAGCTTGGCGACCTTGTATACTTCTTCCTCTGTAGAAAGTGGCACTGAGCACGTCAGTACGATGATATTAAACAGCAATGGTTCGATGCAGCCGCGCGAAATCAGGCCGATGCACAAGAGTCCCCGCGCCAGTTTTCCATACATTACCGGGCTAGAAATCAACGGTCCGCAACAAGAATCAGCTAGTACTGCCTTAGAGCTAGATGAATTTGCTCTAATATGGGGCGTTGACGTGGTTTTCCCAAGGCTTCCTGCCTCTACATAGCTAGGCATATCTCCGCCTCCTAGTCGGGATATCACACCAGAAATGCTCACAATAAACCGGGGGCCCTGGGATGTTTCATCGGACGATCCGGCCATTCTATCTAGTCACAATGAACACGGTGGACTACTCCCTCCAGATTCACGCCGTCCGCCGGGAGTCCTGTCCTGATGGTGAGATGTGTCCCATTTGCTTTGAAGGAGATAGCGATGAATCCGTCATGCTACAATGCGATACATGTGATGGTGTGGTCCATTTAGGGTGCATGGAGGGCTGGCTCGCCCATCGTTTACCGGGATATAACACCTCTTGCCCGACACAGTACGTATTTCACAACCCTCTGTTCCCCGATTCATTCACTAACCTAGATATAGTCGACGCCATGGATCGTTCAGTGCTCTCTCTTACGCTCATCGGCCGTTAGAAATACTACTGGCGAGCCGACAGCAGAAACACCATTCGATGCCACATACACACTAGTAGAAAAGACAAGTGTGCCAACCGCACCTCCACAGCGTCGGTCGACACAACCTACCCGGCGTTCAGACCGTCTTCGGGTCTCCTCAAGCTTATCTCTTAATCGTCGATCACCTCGATCGAGACGGGTCCCCGAGCGCTTTCGTCCCTAGGCGTAGATTTCAGATAGACGAGAGCTGAGTGATGAATACACGAATCCGCTCAATCTAACACGGGTTCATCTTGAGACAATGTTTAGCACCATTCCTGCAATAATCAGTAGACATTTTTAATTGCTATTGAGGATGCATGATCAGACATGGTTGGGCCGGTTCAGGGCGGGTATCACCGCGGTGATTGTTTGTCTAACTGCAACTCTCGACTTAACCACTAAGGTAGTTGAACAACCGTAGGCACAAACAGCCATGCACGGCTCAATATTTCAGTGTTAAATTAGCTCCACAGCGAGGCAGCCACGACCTTATCTCTAGACCTCATTATAACATAGTGATTGCCTCAACGTCTCTGGATACAATTTTCCCACTACTCATATAGACGATTTGAGCAATACGACGTTGCTTGGATACTTTAGATCCATCCTACCTCCTGAACACATTCCTTGCAAAATAGATTCCATACAGCGCCAGCCCTCTGACTTTGTGGCGAGACGGAACGCCTGATTGAGACGCTTTGGAAACATCTCGTCCTTCTGCGCCGTCTGCTAGGACCCAGCCCGTTCCAGCGGTAACCCCTTCTTCTGTGTCCCTTCCACTCCCAGTGCTGTATGCAGATCAAAGTATAGCCCAAACAACTGCGCCGCCTTTCCAAATACCATGGTTGGCGTACGAGGCGATCGTGGCGATCTTTCAAGGACAGTCTGTCTTTCTGGCCCGACACAGGAAAAACAAAGCAACACTCTTCAACATCCATCTTTGGAAGCAACAGCTCTCATCCGTCTTTGGAGGAGGTATTATGTATGTTGTGGAAGATCCTACCCTAACATTGACAAATCACGCGCCGTGAGTACCCGCGAAACGATCGGTCGGGGCTGCCCTGATCACTATCAAGCCACATGGAGCGACCTAATTAATGCTTTCACATTTGTGCTCGGGTAATGTGTTACTTCGAGTCATGATAAGCATTGGAATGTAATGGCTTTGATATGGGAGAGTGGGAGATTATCAATTGAGTTGATAACTGCCGTGGTCAGATGAAGACTCCCTTTAGACAATTGGTTTTCTACCAGTAATTTGATATGGCAATTGGAGATTTTAGGATGTTATTTCATCATTCATTCAACTACTAGAAGAATACTCATAAAGATGCAAGTGATTTCCATGACTCTTATTCTATTTAATCAAATTCTTCACTCTGAATGATGTATTCTACGCTTTTTCTTCGAGCATTTCGCTGCTAAATCAAGTCAAAACTTCAACGGTCAATTTCTAACAAAGTTAAACAACGGTGGTCACAAGTCAATCGATGCATTGAAAAATCCAACTGAATCACTAGAAAATGCTCAAAAGATCAATATCAAACCAAGAGGTCCAAACAAGGCGAAAGAAAAGCACATTGATGGGTGAGTTGTGACAGGTGCTAGTGAATTTCTATAAGCGGGGAACTATAAGTTAAAAATAGCTAGATACAGGCTCTCCCATGACATCAAGACGAGGCGTGATTCCCAATCCTGGCAAATTTGGTGCGCTGAGGCGCCCTTCGACAATCTCGAAAGGACCATCGGCTGTTTTGACCGTAACAATGTCGCGTGTCCCCAGAATGCACCGAAGGTATTTCTCAGGGATTGTCTGGGCAATATGAACAATAGCGGCAACTGGGATATCCGAGCTGACTGTATCTTGAACAGTAATTGAATATCCTATTGAAAGGCAGCTATCTCGCTGGTGACGACATTTCGTAAGACCACCGTTCTTCGAGATCTTCATTCCTATACCGTCCGCGGCGTCATCTGTAATAAGCTGAATAACAGATGAATCTGTTGTTGCGAGCTCATCAAAACAGATTGGAACATTTGTCCTGCGTTGCAAAGAGACACATTCTCTCCAAGTAGCACACGGGCCTCCAAGAACGAAGCCCAGCCCAACAGGTAGAAGACGCAGCAAGGGCAGGGCAGTTTCGACGGTAAGTCTTCCATTGGCATCGACAAGGAAGAATTCACCAGGCTGTTTATCGGCAAGTGCAGCGGTGATACATGCTGCATCAGCCACAGGCTCACTGCCGACCTTAATTGTATGTCCCATATAATCATGGCGCCGGTGTTCTGCAACTCGCGTACGCATTTCCTTCGGCTCCCCAACGTATTCAGAAGATATGATGGGTAGATTCACACCCGTTCGACCACCATGGAGGTCACATATTGGTATACCAACTGACTTGCCGAATATATCCCAACACGCAATGTCGATAGCAGTCTTCGCATGTTCGTTTCCCAGGAGTGCCTCATCCATTGCCTGGTTTATGCGTTCGACTCGTCGCGGATCGAGTCCAATTCGGCAATACCAGCTCGCACACCAAGGGCATGAGTAGCAACATGTGTGGAGCCAAATGGCGTGCTTTCACCCCACCCCTCAATGCCATTATGTGTAGTTATACGAACAAAGGTGGCGTCAAAGCTGCGATACTCCCGTCCGCCTGATAGAACCTAGACACCACCTGAATATGGGAGAGTTGTCTGGAAGACATCGATTCGTGTAATGAATAGTTGCGAATTTCTAGTCTTGAGTTCATCTATTCCTCCTGGGGATACACCAAGCCGCACTGAGACCGCGCATCATCCATGCGGGACATGATCGTGAGAGTAGTGTGCTGGGAGCAAGTGTCGTTTTCTAGCCTCCCTGCTCTAATATCCTCCGCAACAGCGTCAGCCTCGTAGTGGAAGCCCCTTCCAGGAACCTCAAAGTCCAATCTCTTATCCTCTTCGCCATTGAGCCGCACTACCAAGTAGTCTGGTTTCGATGTTCCAGGTCCTCCGATAGCAATGGAGCCTTTGGAACCTACCACACAAGCAAATTCTTCTCCCGTCTGGTATATCAAAGAAGAAGTACAAATTGCATGAGCTTTCAGATCCGGGTACTGGAGAATCACGGACGTCAGCTCATCGACCTTTTTGTCCAAATCCGTTTCGCTACCGAATATCATGCTGGCCTTGAGGCTAGGGTTGGTATTGGCAAGGCGATCCGGGGATGTGTCCAGAATCAAGGACGCCCAAGTGAGGGTATAGATTCCAATGTCCAGAAGGGCACCTGCGCCGAGCGCTCGACTAGCAGTGCGGCGGGTCGGGTCAGCCTCAGCGATAGGCATGTAAAGCCCAAAGTCAACAAAGACAGAAGCAATTTGTCCAATGACCTTGTCCTCGTGCAAGAGTGACTGAAGCTTTTTGGCAATGGGGAAGAAGCGCGTCCAGACCGCTGGTTATCTATACCGTTAGCAGTGTCACCTTTAGAGGGAGCCAGGATTATTAACCTTCCATCAGGAAAACATTCTTCTCACGAGCAGCGTCAGTTATCTTCTTTGCATCCCGGGCGTTGATGGCAATAGGTTTTTCGCAGAGGACATGCTTCCCTGCAGCAATAGCATCTAGAGCGTTCTGGCAGTGCAAGACATGAGGCGTGCCAATATAGACAATATCGACGTTAGGGTCGCTATAGACCGCATCATACGAATCATAGACGTCAGGTTGTTGCGAAGGGCAATGGCTGGCAACAAAGGCTGACCCTTTCTCTATGGAAGAAGACCCCACAGCCTGGACGATGTGTCTCGTGGTGGCGTCCGGTCGCTTCAGACACAGATCGGAGACGAACCATGAGGAGATCAAGCCGCATCCTAACCAGGTAGAGAAATTTATTAGCAATGCGAACCTGGAGGTGTACGCAATTTTCGGGTGACTGGCATACCGACAATGCCCCAGCAGAGAACAGGGAGTTCTTCTTTTCCAGGCATGTTGTTGGTGCAGCGATACAGAAGCCACAAAAGCCAGACTTGCGTATGGCCTACTTACACTCTAGGTTGGGCCAGGGTTTAAATACAATCAAAGGCAGTAGATGGGACCTTTCGGACAAGATAGCCCGATAATGACTGAAGCGAACGGTCGTCGTCCGGGACTCCGCGAAAAGGCCCTAGGTGGGGCTCCGCGAAAAGGCACGACAAATACGCATCTATCAGCTCGAAGACTCTATGTATTACAGAGAGCCGGTGGTGTCAAGAATTGTGAGGGTCAAATGAAAAACTCAAGGAAGTGTATCGCATTTTCAGGGTTCAAGAGAAAATATCTTCATAATTGAGCTATGCCCTAGAATCGAGCTTTGATATCAACTAGAAAGGCTATCATCACAGCTTGTTTTGCCTAGTACCCTACACCATATCCGTGACGCATGGCCATCGCAAAAATCTCAAGGTCCTGCAAAGCATCTTCTACTGTTGTCTTCGGCTGCTTTCCGTTCACAACCATTTCCCAAAGCGTTTTCAGCTCTAGGGTATACGGATCCTCATAAGACTTCCGAATGGTGGTTTCTTTATAAACTCCATCTGCGTTCTCAGCAATGTGCATAATCACTGGTAAGCCTTTGACGTATGGCGTATCGTATTGAATCTTGACCGTCTTTTCGGTACCATATACTTCCAGATGGGCATCAAAGCGAGGAACATTGTCGATTCCCGACTCGTATGAAACTGTAAAGGTTCGGTATTTATACAAGACGCTATACAGAGTGTTCCGGTTAGCATTTTATTTCCGACCAGGTTCGTAGCCAGGGAGACGTACTTCCAGAAGGGAAACCCAAGAGAAGAGCCGACGACATTTTCAGGCATTCCAAGAGCTTCCCTCATAATGGAAAGGTCGTGAGAACCGAGACCACTAAAGATGCGCCACATGAGAGTAGATTCAGGAGATCGAGGAACGCCGCCGCAGTCGTCTTTGAGGGCAGTCTCCGCCATTTCTTTCGCTCGCGAGTCCTTGTCTGCGGTGTCGGCAGCAGAAAAGTCGGCAAATCGTTTGGGGAAAGTCCCAGATTGATTCACAAAGTGGGCGTTGGGCCCGATAATGTCTGTAAAGTTGTCAGTCTCTGCTAGTGGCCTATGATGTTATCCGCTACCAACTCACCTCGCACTCGCGCGTACAGGATCTTGTCCATGCCTCCAATTTCCCGAACTGCATCCTCAAACGGAGCAGCATATCGCCTCATATACGCAACCATGGCTCTCCCCCTGCTGCGCTTCTTAACCTCTGCGATAGCCAGGACATCTCGCTTCGTGAGTGCTACAGGTTTCTCTACGAGAACGTGCTTATCATGTTCAAGAGCCAAGATGGCGTGGGAAGCGTGATACTCGTCAGAGCTAACTACTACCACAACATCAACCTGGTCAGAACTGCAAAGCTCGGTGGGGTCGCTGGTGATGGCCGGTACATTGTTGAGCTTGGCCGCGCAGTGCTCGAGTGAAGCTGGAGAGATGTCACAAAGATAGGTGACTCGAAACCAGTCGCTCATGAAGGACAACGTGGGAATGTAGACAACCTGAGCGACCTCGCCGCAGCCGATGAGTCCAACATTAACGACTTTGCTTGGGGATGACGCGGGCATGGTGAGAGATTGCCTGACCAAAATGACGATGAGGACGAGAATAGTTTCAAGGGGTAGAGACCGATGAATTTAGAGGGCTTGAAGATAGAGCTTAATAGGTGTGACTCTACGTTGATCGAGCTCGTGCCTGTCCCGGCCAATTCCGAGCGGCACGGGGACGATGTATGCTGATGCTTCCAGTAGCGTTGCAAGGAGCCACACAGACAACAGCTTGAGAACAAATATAGCGAACTCCGACGCTCCCCGACGACTCCACTAGCTCCACATGCCCGAGACTCCGCGAGCCCCACGTCCCAAACCCAGAGGCCACTCATGATATCAAGCCCGTGTCTCCCCGTGAATATTATCTTCTTGCATGTCTCGTCCTTCCACAATGTCGCATTGCTTCCAGCCTTCGGCTGTTCCCTCGCTATCCTATCCAACCTGCCAACGTGTACCCGACCCTACGTCGGCAGGGGGGCTCCCATGTCCTGATTCAAGTCCGGGGAGATGCAAGCGGGGATATACGACTAACCCCGTCTCCGGAGACTCCACGCTGACAACGTCACGAAAGCGTCAACGGTCTGACGGCTCAAGAGTTTTGAAGACCTACCCAAGGATGCGGGCTCTCACTGCATGCCAGCTATGTCGCTCAAAAAAGGTCAAGTGCAACAACGCGCGTCCTTCATGTAGTCATTGTGAGAAATCAAAGGCCACATGCGTTTACGGGGACTCTCAGGATATCTCTTCGTACGTGTGATTTCTGCTCAAAAAAGAAGCACTAGTTGACTAACCTATCGTAGCTTTGACTCTGCGAGCCTGCTGATCTTGGACAAGCTAAACCACGTCCTTTCTCGGTTGGATGATATTCAAGTTCCCGTCACTAGACTTGCTCCATTGATGAGCCAGGTCGGCGGCCCCGATATCACAGCAACGGAAGCGGATAGAACGCCAACGCAGATTGACATGCGCGACCATGAAACTGAAGGGCAAGACCAAGACTCAGACGAACTTCACATACCGTCTTCAAGGGCCAACGTAGATGCTGTTCTCCAGTGGCCCATCTTTGGTACCCTATTTCCGCCCAACTACATCACAGACGCCGTTTTCGGGTTGGAGTGCTGCGATGAGGCTCAAGAACTCGAAGGTACGTCTCGAGGCTCAAACCAGCGACTTGTCATGAAGACATCATCCTTGGGTATTGATGAAGAGGAGATTATCGATCTGGTACAAGCATTTCTTGAGCTTGTACACATCAAGAATCCTATCCTGGACATTGGAATGCTCTGCTCTTATGCTCGCAGTGTTGTCGAGGATGGGCTGAAATGGGACCCGGCTTCATGCCTCGTAGTGAGTTCACACAAATTGACCTCCGTTCGAGGCTTACTCAACCTAGCTTCTTTCGTGTGCGCTCGGCAGAGTGGCGACACGGTTTGTGCCCGCGCAGGTCAACGAGACGGAAACACAATCGACATCGCTCGACGCGCAAGCCCAGGATCTCCGTCAAGGCGAGGCATACTATAACTTAGCTCGAAGAAGGTTTGGTATCCTAGGGACAGGGATTCTCTCTTCACAGTGTTACTTCTTAGCCGGCGTGTACAACATGTACATCATGCGACCGTTGACCGCATGGTCACAGTTCCAGTCAGCCACCAAGTCCTACTGGCTTTACCTGCAATGCCAGGCGAAAAAGCTTCCTCATCAGATAGTGGGCTCGACTGAGGCTTCCAAACGACGAAGTATGGAGCAGAGATTGTACTGGAGCTGCTACAAAGCCGAGTGCGAACTGCGAGCCGAGATTAACCTCCCGAATAGTTCCTTAGCGGATATCCACTATTCTGACATGCATCCTTCGCCTCCGGATATAGACGATGACGGAGTCATCGCCGAGTTTGGGTTATCCCCTCAAGAAAGACCTAGTTGGTCGAGATCGGCCATCCGCACGACTTTCGGGTCGCGTCAACAACATGAGCAGACCTGGTACTACTACTTGACTGAGATAACGCTGCGTCGCATAGCCAACCGCGTGCTCAACCTTTTTTATGCAGGGGATTATAGCAATTGGACAAGCGACTTGGTGCCTTTCATGGTTAAAGCTGCCGAGCAGTTCGAGCAGCAGCTACAGGAGTGGTACGCGGGTCTTCCGCCTCTCATCCAATTTCGCGACGATGCGCCTCCAATAGAAGAGCTACCGTATCACGTCCGAGACCGCGTACTCGAGATTAAGACCTGGATCTACGCGCCTTTCTTGCACTACGCCATTCATTCACCACCTGGAGCGCCCTACCGAGATATTATCCAGCCGCTTGTCGAGAAATCAGTGGCATACAGTTTTTATATGATGCGGGATAAACCAAACTGGCATCGCCATCACGGAAGCTGGTACATGATCCGCAGTATCGCGTCGTCATGTTTGCTCATCCTCGGCGCGATACGGTGCTGTACCATCCCTGTGCCTGGGGAATGGAGAGAAGAAATACGGGCAGCTATTAGAAGGATGCAGTACTGGGCGGCAGAAGGACCAGGCATTTATCGCGCCATCGAAGTGCTTGAGACCTACCTGAAAGATGCTTGACGCTGTTCCTGTTCTGGTGGCTTGGCCCTTTCGTTTCGAGCTGGTGATGGTAGATGGGCTTTTACAACACGATACGCAATTGGTTGGCCAAATGGATCACACCAACCATTAATACCCATGCATCACCTGGCTGCTGCGGCCTCACCATATGGTATAAAGTTGCTTCATATTCCACCGCCGTGAAACGCCTGCGATTTCATCTTGTTTCGGCGTCAGAGCTATGAGCCGCCTTTCATGTTTCATCTGCGGACGTGTGGCTAGACTTGAGGCACATTCATGAATATGGCGCTTAGAGGAATGGGTCGGGCTTCTCAAAGCAAGGAATGGAATAGGATGCATTTTCTGTGTCGTGATATGTGATATATAGAGCATTCTATGTGGGCCGTCATGTGTATCCGTGCTGGACACGTGAGCGTATTCGACTTAGAATTGCCAGATTAAGAAGACCGTTCTGAGAGAGAACCCTTCTTGTGAGGAAATGCACCATGTGAGTCTCGACTTGGAACTAAAGGACCGCAGTCACGGAAGGACTGCAGTCCACAGTTACACTACTCGGGCCCAGGAATGATGAAGAATAAGCTATAGAGACATCTACGGAAAACAACTTTCCGTCCAAATTTTTTGCCTTCTAACTTTAGACACAGCTAGATTGGACCAAAACACCAAACCTAATACACAGTAATTTCAAGTCAGTTAGCACTTTCCAACTACTTGTCGTCTGTATCTTCGTGCAGAAACCGAGTCAGTGAAAGATCTCAAGTCGAAGTGCTCAATTTCCTGGGCTTAAGGTCCCCCGACCCGTGAACTACTAGTATGTTTTCGGTCTCCCTTCGTTGACCGATACGGGGAGGGAATGATTAATGGACTCGAGCAGCTCCTCTCTTTGACCGTCACCCGACACCACGACCCAGCTCTTGCCCATGGGATCTTCCATCGATCTCGGCTGATTCACCGGTGCTGTCTTCTCAATTATTCTAAACATTCCTCGGCAAACACGCCTTTTGGGTGATAGAGAGATCACCGAAAGCCCGCAGGTCATTTTCCCTTAATGGGCATTGCATCCCATAGGGCTATGCGAGCCTAGATTAGCGTTCGCCCATTGGAAAAGAGCTTCTGTCATCCGTCATTTCTTTTATGAGCGGAGGGGCTTGGACATCGCTCCATGGTCTAGGCCCATGGTGAACCTGTGTCCACAATTATTGGCTTAGCCTTCTCCTTTCTCCACCTTGGAGTAAAACGTCTCTATGGAAACCCCTGGAAGATCCCGACACCGCGCACTCCATCATAAACCAACCGCGGCGGTACCATGCTTGAACTGTCCTGCCAGGAACCATGAAAGCAGCAATTTACGCCCTAACAAGCAAAAAAATCGTAGAGATATTCGCACTTTTCGGGATTAAGAAGAGTGAGCGGATAGACTCACTGATCACCGAGCTGTCCGGAATAGGTAAGTAGGTGGCTTGATTTACAGTGCGATTTTTGGTTAAAATATTCTCCGCCTACCTCTTTAACAATTTGGAGATCAATCAAGCTGTGGTGCAAGATGTGCGTCAGGAACAACTGCAACGAGGATAGTCTATTACTACTACCTCAGAAGCCTTCATCTAGCGCAAGCATGCCTTGGATCAGTGTTAGTAAGAGATGCAGAGTCAGAAATTAGGCTGTAGTTACAAGGATACCAACGAAAACTCCCACGAAAGTCAAGGTAGCTAGTATAATAAATACAGAAATTCAAGACTATCATCTTCGCTGCAAAAGTCACTGCACAGGCCACTGCACAGGCCACTACACAGGCCACTACACAGGCCACTACACAAGATATTATCCGAGTCTTGCCTCCTTGGGGTTTGGAATGATATTGAGAGACGTCGATTGATATCCATGAGTGGCTCGACTCGGATTGTATAACCAAGGTCTTGCCTGGTTGACCTTGTTGTCATTATGATGTGACCCTGTCGTACATCCGGAAAGAAACGCTCGACGCCAAAGTTCTGACCTTCTTCGATGGAGCCGTATGATTTCACGACATTGTAGTTGTCGTATATAAGCAACCAACCATAATTCATGACCTCGCTCAGCCATCTTTTGGTCTCCTTAACGGCCTCTTCGGTGTCTTCGTTTTCGATGATCTCGCTCAATTTCCCCCACGAAGGATGATCGAGAAGGATACGCTTTGCCATTACCATAAAGTTTAATTTCAAAGTGCTCAAGGTGGTAGCGTCAAGCCAAAACACTGCTGAATATTTATTCCAATGACGCATCACGTATGCCACCGCAAGTTGAAACTTACCAGATCTAGCACGTCCTTGTAAGACAGCCGTTCCATCAGAGAGGTTGGCTAGGAGCTTCTGCTGAATATGCGCGAGCTCTTGTTCTCGCCCCATAGTGTATGTTATTCGAGGGATATCGATGGTGTTGAACCTAACAAAGAACATCTCTGTATCGTCATAGTTAGTTATTGCCACTATCGAGAAGCGTTATATTAACCTACCGTCCAACCCTATACGACTCCTTGCAGAGCCGTAGGCCTGTTCCTGGCTCAATGAAACTTCCGATAGCAGTTCTTTCGCATAAGCAGCTGCCGTGATGGCCACATGACCTTGCCAGTCCTTGTTCTTGTGGGAGTCGGCATAATCAGAGATCCCTCGGATCACCAGACAAGGAAAATGGTCCATGAGCCCCGCTGCCTCCATCTCAAAACACAGGACCCCCAACTCCTGTGTCCGGCCATCTTTCATGACTTGGTTGCCAGACGCAATGATACCATAATGAACTCTTGGTGCTGGAATAGATCGCCGCTTTCGGGCCACTCTTTGACTGTGATCACAGGAAGAACAGTCCAGAGAATATGCCTCATGATCGTAAGCAGCATTGAACAACATATCCCGGTCTTCCCCCGGAGAGCGAAAAATGGATGGGTCGCCAATGCTTTGGGGACGGATATCAGAAAGATAGTCCCGAAACTTGTACTTCCCGACCATGTGGTTGGATTCCACTTTTGAGAGCGCAGTAAGCAGAGCTTGGGGTGGCAGGTTCCGCGTTCCGATGCGTTCCAGACGCCCCGATGCCAAAGTCTTACCATAGTCGTATTGCACAACACCCGGTGTAACGCCGGTGGGTTTACTTACCACAACATCCCCCAGACGGATATCCGTCGAGGGAGACGGAACACCGCCACCGATACCGACCATCAGCCCGAAACGGATTGACCGGAACGTGAACAGAATTTGTTTCGCTACGACTGCTGCAGAAATAGTCCCGTAGATGCCCGATGGAAGACATGCGACAACACATTGTGGCCAGAAACTTTCCCGAGGACATACGTGTTATGATCATCTTGTGGTTGCTGAAGCCTAGTGTGGACTTCGTCCAGCATAGCCCTGGCGGCGGCCATCTCCAACAGGAGGGCACAGATCCATCCGACAGTATACTCATTATGCCACCGCGCGGGCATGTTGATCCTGTTGATGATCTTCTGGGTGGATGGGAGGTGACAAGCTGAGGACAACTCTGAGCACAATGCCGCAGTTTATGGAACGGGTGAGCAGAAGGTAGTTGTGGAAGCTGACATCCGCCAAACTAGCGTGTCATGAGCCTGACCGACCAGGCCCTGGTCCAACCAAAGGTCCAACCAACTCCGACAAGGCTGAACAGTTATGCGAGAGATGACGAGGTATTCGGCGTTGTGGGGTTCCTCTTCCAGTTGTTGCGACGAAGAGATCAGGTTATGTATATTGTTAGGGATGCCGATATTCACCTCTGTGATGGCAATGAGGATGGAAGGAGCCACAGTCATCTGGCCTCCTTATTGGAGACAGGAAAGCGTACATTGGCCACGGAAAGCTTTGCCGACAAGTCTTACTGATGAGCGATAGCTCTGATAAGGCTCGAAAATCGGATGGAAACGCTTGATTCTTTCTAATACTACACAACTGCAGAGGTTCTAGAGATGCAGCGGCCCAGTGTGGGTCAGCGGACTGACTAGCTACGTGCAGCCTAGCGCCGCATGCCATACATCAGGCTCCAACACTTACTAACTTATATGATCCTCCTTGCAAAGGCATGTCAGACGAACTGGTGCAATATCTGCTCACCTGCCAGCTGAATATGCACTCGTCTGGTAGTGTTGTGAAATGCGCAGGGGAAGGAGGGCAGAATGACACTGTATCGGCTATACGCACGTAGCCTACTAAGGAGCGAATGCCTTTCGAATGATAGGGCTCTTAATTCTCTTGCATAACGACTTATCTATCTTCTTGTGTTGGGTTCGATTGTGCGGGCCAAGCCGCTAGATCACGTAATCTCATAGATGCGTATCAGGTAGTAGCATTGGTATATAAAGATAAACGCGAAATGGAAGCCGATTCAACTCGACTTAGCAACGTTACATGTCGGCTGCCGCCGTCCTTGGTTATTCGGACCTTCCGGTGTGGCACGACGACTAGTTACTAGTCCGCGCTTTGGACAGGAACACTAATGCACTGCGGCACAGACACTCCTGGCTCACGCAAAAGAGCGGCTGACCTCACCAAGTGGTCATCTGAGCCGAGTCTTACTATTTTCATCTAATTTTCTTCAGTGACACTGTTCCTGTGGAGCCAATAGCGAGATATAGCGCAGGTGTTGACAAATACGGACACAGATCTACAGGAGATCATGTTGCGAAGTGAAGTGCTCTTCGACTGGCAGCTCGTTCCGTGCCGTAGACTACCAAAAAGTGGATTGCTTCCGGGAGCACAGCCTTTTGAGCTAACCCCCAGACAGTAGCAGGGAGGTAGCCTCGCATTTCAGGTTGATCACAGCTAAAAAACACGCCACAGAATATTTTGTATATTTTATCGCACCCAAAGCCTGTTGTTTCTCCCTTGCAGGATTCTTAAATCAACTGGATCGTGAAGCGGGGGTCCCATGTAAGCGCCGGGCATTCCGTTATTAAAACAGGCAGCTTTTATCATCTCCGCGCTAAGATTGTTACCCTTCAAACACGTTAAAAAGGCTCTGGGACTTAACCAGGTTGGCCCCTTACCGTTGACATTTGCAGGGTGGGTGAGATTTAAAACTCCAAGCCAGCCTCTCTTACAGTTATCCGATCATTCTTCACGGCGTTACAAAATGGCATCTCACACAAGTGCCCGTGACCTCGT
This sequence comes from Aspergillus affinis, assembly GCF_023601865.1. Lineage (NCBI taxonomy): Eukaryota > Fungi > Ascomycota > Eurotiomycetes > Eurotiales > Aspergillaceae > Aspergillus > Aspergillus affinis. The sequence continues at coordinate 117,795 of NW_026515861.1, forward strand.
CAGGAGAATTGCAAAAGGCCACGGCCATTTGGGCGAAAAGACTCTTCAACGTATGGACCCGGAGACCCGCCGGGAGGTCGAGGAAGCCATGCTGAAAAAGGATGAGCTGATCGGGTCTACTGTTATAACGTAAGTACAGCATAATATATGCTTGCATGGACCCTAGTGACCTGGACTGACTAGCTGATATGAATCCACATTAAGTCTGGCCAAAAATGTATACAACAGCAGCGCCAGATTTGTCTTCGAGCTCTTGCAGAATGCGGATGATAACAGCTACTCCCGAGCCAGATCGCGTTCAGCAACCCCCTACGTTTCGTTTCAAGTATATCCCCGGCAAATAGTCCTGGAGTGCAATGAGGACGGCTTTACGCATGAGAATTTGGTTGCCATCTGCAATGTTGGACAGAGCTCGAAATCGGGTGCCCAGGGCTATATTGGAGAGAAAGGCATCGGATTCAAGTCAGTCTTCATGGTGGCTTGGAAGGTCCTCATACAGTCAGGAGAGTTTTCTTTCTACTTCCAGCATAGGATAGGCGACTCGGGAATGGGCATGATATCACCCATCTGGCAGGAGGTTGAGGAGAAAGTCCCGGACGGTATAACTCGCATTACGCTATTCTTGCATGATAGAGGGCCAGATGAGGTCCTGGCGAGGCAACGGGAGACAACGCTTCAGCAATTTCGGGATCTCCAAGCCACCTTTCTCTTGTTTCTGAAGAACCTCAGAAGGATCGAGGTTCGGACTTATAACGACTCGGAAGAGCAAACTTCATCTGTGATCTATTCAATGCATTACTGGCCGTACCATCTGGTCAAACTTGCAAAGGAAACACAGAGGGGAGAAACGACCCAGGTTGACATTCAAAACTTCCACATCACCAAAAAAATCGTTAAAGGTCTTCCGAAAAGTGAAAATCGAAACTATACAGAGGCTGAGGATTTGAGCAAGGCGTATGCAAACGCCGAGATTGTACTCGCGTTCCCATTGACTCCAGACTCTATTCCGGTTATTGAACCACAGGATGTTTTTGCTTTCCTTCCAATACGAAGGATTGGATTCTCAGTTAGATACCGAGCCCGCATATTTAGATAAAGGCTGACCCGGTCACAGTTCTTAATTCATGCGGATTTTGTCACAGATGCCAGTCGGCAGGATATTGTTCGATCCTCCGCTCGCAACCTCAAGCTCCTCGGCCGTATTGCTCGGGTATTCGTGAAAGCTGTGTCGCAATTTTGCCAGCATATAACCCTGCGGCACCAGTGGATGCGTTATCTTCCCCAAGCTAATGAAACCCATTGGGACTATTTTTGGGCCCAGCTACTTGACAACATCCGCCTTCACCTTTCAAGAACCCCGGTCCTGTGGACCAAAAGTTACAGCGAACTGCGCTGCATCGGGGATATGCGAAGACTCCCATCATATATGTTGGACAAAAATGGAGATCCCCTCCTAGTGGATTTGAGGCCTGAGCAATACCTCGCTTCTGAATATCCAACGAAGGATTTGGACCTTCTCGAAGGCTATGGACTTCTCTTGTTGGACGAGGCGGGGTTCCTCGACAGAATTCGTCAGGACCTTGACAGGGGAGAGTTCTCTGTGGTACGGTCATCCTTTGACGACGACTGGCATTCTCGTGTGGCAAAAATTTTAATTTCTGCCTTTTCAGCGAATTCAGAACGGATGAAAGTTCTTTCATTTATTCCGTTGATTGACGGAGAATGGAAATCAGCCCGGTCGATCATCGACAAACCCATCTATTATTCGCACTGCGCAGGGTATCCGATCCCGACTAATAGAGGGTGGAACTTGGTTAGCCCGATTGCCGAGAAGATCCCAGAACGTAGTCTACTATTTGGTCTGCTTGGAGTCCGGAGACTCGAGGTATCCCGTGTTCGACGAGCGATTATAAGATACATTTCCAAGGACTTCGTTAATCCCCAGAATTCCCGTCAGAATTTGCACTTCCTTTATCTTACTGCCCGTGTTGATCGTTCCACTGACTCTCCACCCGACTATGACGGTGTTTGTCTGATAGACCGACAGAACAGGAAGCGGCAACCGCAGAAGAGTACGTTCTTTTTCCCAGGCAACAACCCGTACGGTGCCGAGCGATTACTAGAGCCTATAGAGCCAAAGGGAACCGGCAAAGTTGCTCCAGGCCTTGATGTATCAATACTCCATTCCCATTACATGGAGGACTGTCCGACGCCACCAGAGGGTAAAGGCCGAACCTGGAAGACGTGGCTGAGTGAAATGCTGCATGTCCGTGATACCGTTCCCCTCACTCGCTTTGGGAGGCTGAGTGAAGAGTGCCTCTACATAGCAAAGCACCGTCCGGATCATTTCTTGGGCTTCTTAGTGAACTCCTGGGAGTCTGAGGGCGCCACTGTCATGGCGGATCGACAGCTGATAAAGGAGTTGCTAGACATTAATGCCCTTTGCGAAAGCGGAGACATGTACCCTCTGGGTATGGCATATGTACCTGCTCCTGAACTAGCCTATGCCAGGCAATTCCTTCTGGAAGACGACTTTTTCCCGTGGATTCAAGTGGACGCATCTCTGCGCAAAAGCGCCTGGCTTTCCGCCTTGAGTGCCATGGCTAAGTCATTGGGTTTTGGGTTTCCACGGTCGGAGCTGGAGTTTTACCTTGCCGTTCTACGCTTTATCGCCAAGGCCTCCTACAAAGTTGAAGGCCCACTGATAGAGGCTGATCGATTGTTTGATCTGTATTTTCGAATTCAAGCCCGATACAGCGAATCTGCGACTCCAAATATCAGTGGTGATATAATTAGGTAAAACATGAATTTTAACCGTCATCGTCTTATATGCTGAGTTTGAGGCACAGGAAAATTTTCATGTCCGAGAGACTCGTGTATGTGCCCCAGCTTGGTGATCAGCATGCCTTCTGGACCGATCCCAAGTGGTCTTTATGGGAAGCGCCTGAAGACATGATTTACAAACCCTCTCTAAAATCCCGATATGAAAACGTCAAGAATGGGATATACCTCGCCGAATTTTTTCAAAGCACGCTTGGCATACCAAATGCTAGCTTAGATGATTTCATGGATGAGTTGCTCGAACAAAATGCGAATGGTTCTGTTAACCTCGACCATATATGCAAATTGTACTCGGAAATTGATAAGCTAACGCAGGAGATGAACCCTGGCGTTGCAAGAGCAGTCAGGTATAGTCCCTTCCCCGGCATACGATAATTTGTTAACTCATACCTTGCAGGGAGAAGTTCGAAGAATGTCAGCTTATTTATTACACAGATGGAGACGACGGCGATTGGCACCGCCCATCTCAGTGTCTGTGGTCGACAACTACTGACATCAAAGGGATGGTGGCGCTGAACGACCTGTACGAGGACCTCTTCAGCTTTTTTGTCGAGCTTCTGGGTGTTCGCACGTTGACACTTGAGATGGTTCACGATAAACTGGTTGAGCAAGGAAGGGGCCAAACGTCCATCAACGAGGTGAAAGACACGATATGGCTGCTGAATTCATACCTCCAAGGCGAGGAAGAGCCTCCGAGTCCCACGCAGGCGCTTGCAAGCAAGGTGTTTCCAGTCCGATACCCCGATGGTATTGTCAGTCTTTGCAGCTCCGTGGTGGAGTTTACCATATTTGACCGCAAGCACTTGTCGCATTATTTTTCCGACCAAGTCAAGTCACTTGACTTTGAGCTCAACGAGTTCCCACGCCTGGCACCATTTCTCCGATGGGCTAGGCTAGAGGCGCGATATCTGTCATCATCTGTCAAGGAGATCTCGGCGCATTCTGGCGAATCCCACAGATTGACTTCACCGGGCCGAAACATCGCTCAGAAAGCCCATGGTCTGCTCCGGTGAGATCTGCAGAAGAGTGATAATGATACAAATCTACTAACCGAATTGCAGAATCGCTGTGCATTATCAGAGTCCACGTGCGATAAAGAACGAGGCCGGATTTTACGAGATTCTCAAGAACATTGATGTTAGTGAGACAGATGGCATCACCTCGGAGTTACACCTCAATCAGGACGGGAAGGATATCAGAGTTGAAGTCGCCAAAAGCGAACTACACCTCCAAGAAGACGGGTCCGCACTAAAGATATATGTTCCGAGGAATGAGAAGGCCCAGTACCTATGCTTCCTTGACAGGATGCCCAGGGCCCTTTTAGATTGGATCCTTACCGAGCCGTCTACGGGGATCTCTGAGCCATTCGACGAGAGGGCTCTGAACGTGATGCAAAATCTCATACAGGCATCGAGTGAATATGTGTCTCTAGCTCTTGACAGAGCAGGGATCTTGTTAGTTGAAACGCCAGAAGATCCGATTCATATCGACATGGAAGTTACTGCCCTTCCGGACGTGACGGCCACCGACGGCACCCACACCACACGGGCTACCGTTAGTAGCGACAGTGGACATGTCTCGGTCTGGAATTCAGATGACTCCACTTCTTATGGGCCATATGATGCCCCGATTGATATCCCCGGAGGCACTACCCCATTTCCAGGAACAGCACGCACTTCCCTTGGTGGGTTGGGTTTTTCTGCACGTTCCGCGCAAACAACGACTGGTCACATCGTTCCTCGACAATCTGATCTTGAGCCTGTCAGTCTGCCGGCGGATTCAGAATATCACAGACTCCTTCGTCACGTTGTTTCTGCCGCCAGGGATGCTGTGTTTCCGAGCCGAGATCCTTTCGATATGGCAGCACTCAGTCATGGTCTGGACGCTTATTTTTCCGAAGGTGGCGACTATTTCCGGCTCCGTACAATGGAAAAAATTGAACGTGATAAGCGCATTGGGGCAGCAGGAGAATTATTTGTGAGTCTATTCGTGATTCCTCGGCTCGTTATATGGCTTCTTGCTAAGTCCGAAGTAGGTCTTTGAATTGTTGTCACGCTTAGCCCCGACGCTGCCGGACTTCTCTCATGATAATTGGCAGAGTACAATTCGTCATTACGTGAACGTTCACGAAGATTATGAAGATCTGGCTCCGTGGAATGGGCGAGAGACAGCGGATATATTATATGCTGACAGAGACGGCATCTTCACTGCCCTATTGGTTGACAAGGGGTACTTACACGCAGATACCTGGGTAGGACGACGACCTACATACTATCTCGAAGTCAAAGCAACAACGATGTCCTGGGAAACCCCATTCTATATGAGCAAAAATCAGTATAAAAGAGTAAGTCGATATGTGTCAATCTTAGTACTATTTGCTTGTCACAAGCTGACGATCAAACGAACCAGCTGCAAAATCTTTACTGCGGAGCATCTGGGCGCGGAGCACTGGATCGTGTGTATGTGATATTCAGGGTCTTCAATTTAGGTTGTAGTTCGGTGGGAGTAAAAGTCTATGTGGATCCAGAATACATGAGAGAGAGAAGAGAGCTTTCGTTCACTGCGGAGACTTGGTCCGTCACGCCTGGACCATGTTTTGGAGGCCGCAGCCTCCAAGACTCATCACAGTTGAACGAATAACCATTACACTTGGGACTGGAAGAGGGGCGCAATTGAACGGATTTCGGGACATGAAGAGTTCCAACTTCAAAGGCTTTTGCAACGACCCGTTCTTGATTGGCGTTCGGCTATGAGACTGACATTGGCTACTAGGCTGCCGGCGTGCAAGCTGTTCCTCAACAGTAAAGTAGTGTGTGTGTGTGTGTGTGTGTGTGTGTGTGTGTGTATGTGTGTATGTGTGAGTCATTTACTCTGACTTCTCGCTATGAAAGCGATATGCAGGCTACTACAACTATGAATATCTATGTACGTACATGTAGAGTGATTCCTTCTTAAAAACGAACTTAGAGCCTCGTCAAGGCCTGCCGTGGCCTAATTGCTGCTCTCAATGTTAGGCTGCCCTCGTGGCGCGCGACTGCGGAACTGTTGTGACGCCTCAGCGAAGTCTAGCACGGCCTGGACTGTCCTGGCTTGCGAGACGGTAACTAGTTTACCTTTCTCACTTTGTTTTGAGCCTCCCAGCAGACTCAATATGCTATTGAATGCGTCCCCGGCTTCTCTTCTCAACTCTCTTCGAAGCATCCTCAAGTTTGGACAGACCACCAGTACGTGGGTGACTGTTCCTTGCGCTCCAAACTCGCACTGATCATCATCACTGAAGCCAACATGCTTGCGGTAGGTAGATAACCAATTGTGGATGAGAACAAACAGACAACACTGTCTAGAGAATAGTCTTAACCGGAGATCACAATCGACACAGAGAACCTATAAATCTGGAAGAGGCTGGCGACTGGATCCTATAGCAGCAACAGCTACTAAGGGCCTAGCTAGCCAATACTTTCAGATGAAGGTAGGACATGCAGCTACCGGATCATATCTATGCCGCATAAAATCTCGGGAAAGAGCGACCTGCCAAAATTGCCAAGCTCCTAGGAAGACAGTCTCTCATATACTAGCCAGCTGCAGACAATGGCGACGGCAACGAAAGGTACTATATACAGCTCTAGATAAAGCGGGAATAGTAAGACCTTCCGTGCAAGAAACCTACCCAGAAAGTAGGTTCTTCAAGGAGCCTAAAGCCACTAAAGCCCTACTGGACTTTATAGCTAATACAGGCGTGGCTCTTTCTGGAGAACAACACCAGAAGGACCAACACAGGGCAGAGAGAGATGATGAAAGGGGCCTAGAAACTCTAGAGGAGGCTGAACGGACCGGAGAAGGCTAACAGGAAGGGTGGCCTGGTCACATCTAGGCGTCACCCACCCCGCTAGAATCCCAAGGAGAGCAAACATGCTCAAAGGCCCTGCACAAGAAGGCGGTATGGGGCGAGGAAAAGGAACAGAATGTATACAAACGAGGGAATAGCCCTAGGAACTGATAGGGGCCTGAGGCCTAGCCTCAGGCCGACGACACACGGTCTGTCATAGCCCTAGGGGCTCGGTATGGACAATAAACTTGATTAAATAATGATAATAACTTGGATAAGGAATGAATCTGCAGAGAATGTAACAATGACTTTATTCTTTATCCCTCGATGTGTTTACTGTAATCTGGACGCAAATTTGAATCTATACGTAAACAAGCAAACAAAACCCACAAACCTGAACTTTTCTTCCTTTCAACCGAAAATCATCGTTTTCAACATATCCTTCTCCCCGCTGTTCTCTACTAGATTCTTAAACAACCCGCCCTGAATACCCATCAAGTCCTTCGGAGAGCCAAACTCAACCGCCTTGCCGGCATCCAGGACAAGAATCCGGTCGAAATCCGCAATCGTACTCAATCGGTGCGCGATGACTAGCAGGGTGGTGGCGTTGCGTCCGAACTCCGCGCGGATGGACATCTGGATCAACGCGTCGGTTTCCATGTCCACGGCGGAAGTGGCTTCGTCCAGAACCATGATCTTGGGGCGGGCGACGATAGCCCGGGCCAGACACAGGAGCTGCCGCTGTCCCTGGGAGACATTGAGGCCGCCCTCGGAAATCGTAGCGCCGAGAGATGTAAAGATGTTGGCATTGGCATTGGCGGTTGCGGTCGCCGTGTCTGGCGTCGTTGCGCCGGTGCTGCCTGGGTGTCGTGGCATGGCAGTGCGTGAAGTCAGAGTCTTATCGTCGTCAGAGGTAGAAGAGATCAAGTGCACGCGTGCCAATGTATCGTACAGGTCTTCGTCACTATATTCGTTAAACGGGTCCAAGTTCGAACGCACCGTCCCGGAGAACAGAACCGGGTCCTGCGGGATAATGGCCAATCGGCTGCGCAGATCATGAAGCTTGATCTTGGATACATCGAGTCCATCAATCATGATTTGGCCTTCGCGCGCTTCAAGGAACCGGAACAGGGCCAGAGTCAACGAAGACTTGCCTGCACCTGTCCGACCGACCACACCGACTCGCTGGTTCTTCTCGACGGTGAAGCTCAGACCATTAAGTACAGGAGGCAAGTCTGGCGCATACCCAACCACCAAGTCGGTCACCTCCAGCCGTCCTTCCGTGGGCCAGGCGGCGGGTGCATCGGCACCGCCCTGGTTCTCAAGCTCGATGGTGGAGTACTCGATAACGCGCTCGGTAGCGTTCATGTTCAGCTCGGTGCTGGCATACTGGCGCACGGCCATTGAGATGGCTGAGTTGTACTGAAGGGCAAAGCTAAGAGCGAATCCTGCCAGAGAGGCTGTGATGCCGGGAACGCAAACAACCAGGGCTGCGGTGAAAGTTGCGAAGATGGCACCAAGGAGGTTCATCCGGAAGCCAAGCCAACGGTTAAACAGCCACATGTTCCACCAGGCCTGGGCATGACAGTTGATCTTGTTGTAAATAATTCCAATGTAGGCATCGCTCTTGTTGAAGGCGCGGATGGTCACTAAGCCGGCCAAACTAGACCCGAATTGCTCAAACACAGGGCTCTTGGCAATCGACTCTATACGCTTAATCTCTCGCGCGCCAGCCAAATAGATCAGAGCCAGCTTGAGGGAGACCAAAAGCAGAGCGACGGCAAAGATGATCACCACGGGCGAGACAAGCATGCCGGCAACCAAGACCCCGAGCACCTCCAGGACCTTGGTAACCGTGAATCCAATATCGTACCCGAGTCGAGAGTCGATCATGTGGAAGTCCGCAGTGAATCTATTGAGAATTCGTCCAAGGGGAACGGTATCGAGCCATCGGAGCGGAGCGCGAAGCACAGCGAAAATCAGCCCTTTGAACAGGTTCCTCGAGCCCTTGACGGCGGCGTTGAGCATAAAATAGTATCTAGCTGTTCCAGCCACACAGGCAAGCACGGAAATGCCGACATAGACGCTCAGATACATGGCGAGATTGTCGTCTCTACGAGTCGTTCTCGGTTCATTCATCGGATGCTGCAGGAGGGCAGAGAACTGCTCGGAATGCGCCCGTGTGCTGGACGAAGAATTGGTCCAAATATTGACCCACCACGCCTGTTAGAATGAATAATCAGATGTGAGATATGTTCAGTAGGGGCATTCTACCTACTCGTCCGACCATGAGCGTCAAACTGCTGACATAGACCACGCTTGCCAGCAGCCAGTAAGTCCAATGGCCACCCTTGGACAAATAAGCCGTGTATACGGCCAGCTTTACCTTGCCAGTCTCGCGCTTCTCCTCTTCCACGAACTTCCTGGGGTTTTTGGTGCTCGTGAGCTCAGCCGGGGTAGCACCGTTCGTTGCCTTGCTCGGATGCTGACAAGAGGTATTCGAGATGACTTTCTGAGGCGCTGTTTCCTCGTCATTGAGAATCTCATCGCCCTCGGTGACTCCATCCGCAACATTTTCTTGCAGGATATCTTCCAGGTGATTTAACTTTTTCAGCTCATCGATCGTGCCCGCATACTGGACACAACCGTTATCCAGAAGCACCGAGTAGTCCGCACGAGGAAGACAGAGAGCGACATGATGCGTGACCAAAATTCGAGTGCGGTTCTGACCAAGTTCTCCAGTAAGAGCATGCTCATAGACATGACGGCCCGTGTGGGCATCCAGGGCGCTGAAAATATCATCCATGATGAGAATGCCTGCGCGAGAATACAATGCCCGAGCAAATGATACGCGCCACCGCTGGCCACCACTGAGATTGACGCCATTGGCGCCGATATCTGTCATTTCGCCATCGGGAAGCATATCGAAATCCTTTTGCAAGGCACATGCGAATAGCACCTTCTTATAGCGCTCTGGGTCGAACGGCAGCCCGAACAGGATATTGTCTTTGATCGTTGCGTTTTCAATCCACGGAATTTGGGCAACATAAGCGATGGCAGAGTCGATATTCCAGTTAGCGGAGGTTGCCAGGTGATCGAAACGGTCACCGATAGGAGGGGGAACAGGGACTTTGACAGTTCCTTCGAGAACTTCGCATTCTCCCAAAAGGCATGAAAGCAGCAGACTCTTTCCAGATCCAGTTCGACCAGACACGACACTAAGACCCTTCATGGGGAATGCCACATCCAAAACTCGAAGCGCAAACCGGTTCTCATCCACTGCCTCGTCCTCTATTTGATCTGCGGGCCATGCCACCGAAGCATTTTCAAAGGCGATATACTCAGCGGGGACCGTGTTGATGACCTTATCAGGTGTCTTCATGTACTTGTCAATGCGGTCTGCGCTGACCTTGGCTTCCAAACCATCCGCCACTATTTCTGGGACAATAGCCAGCGATTGCTCTAGGGAATTAAAAACTGACATGGCCGTGAAGGCGACTGACGCCTTGAGGCCATGATTAATCAGAGCATACACCATGAGAGACACAGCTGACAACCCAACAGGCCCGAGAATCCAAATTGAGATCAGGCCGATATCACAGAGGAACGAGGTCCACAAAGCCGTCAGCTCCGTCTCGCGCACCTCCCCGATGCGTTTCTGCCACTGCAGCTCTAGAGCAGAGAACTTGATCTGCCTGATTCCCTGAAGTACCTCCGTCACGACGGCCATTTTTTGGTCTCGGGCCTTCATCAGACGGTCCTGGGCATTGGTGTACTTCTTGGCGACGGAGACATTCAGCGGCGTGACGAGAACTGAAATACCCAGACCGGCAATTGTGCTGCGCCATCCGAGAATATTGACCAAGAAAACGCAGCCTAGGAGTACCTTGATTGTCGCGAGCGGGATGAGGTAGTAAAAGGTTGCAAAGTCCGCAATCCGCCTAGCGTCCATGGCAACAAGATTGATGACGCTCTGTCGGTTTTTCTTCAGTGCCTCTTCATCGCCGTCTTCATCTTCCTGCTCTTCCAGTAGTGTCTTGGACGAGGCGTCAGGCTTATCATCCGCACCTCTAGATTTCTTGGTATTCTTTGCATCCTTTCTGCGCATAGCCTTGGCAAAGATCGTGGCGGATAGTTCCTCGTAGATGGGAAGACCAAGCCGGTGGCAAATCACCCAGAACATCCAGGCCTCAATGCTGGAAGCCGCCAGCATCAGGATTCCCAAGGAAAGGACCCAAATCCAAGATTGGAGGGCAGCCCACGACTCCGTTCCGCGGGCTTCCATGGAGTTCAAGATATTATACAAAGCGACCTGGGGACAGAAACTCAGGAAGCAGGCTGCCACAGTCCACATCATCTGCAGACAAATGGACTTGTAGTGAGCGAAAATGATCGCTTTCCAAATCTTTCGCGATCTCAGGGCTCGCTCGAAGTTGGCTCGCAGGCTGTGTGCGCGCACGGGCAATGGCAGCTTCGGAAGACTGTCGATTTCCAGTGTCCTGTTTTTGACTGCATATTGGAGAAGAGTGTTGGCCCAGGAAAATGTGAATCGGCTGAGTACGGAGACTGTCAATTGCTGGTCTACCAGTTGGCCCTCAAAATACACGTCGGGTCGGCGCGGTAGGAGAGCGCAGAACAAGCCTCGGAAGAGTGCGCAGGCAATCTGCACGATCAGTAGAACGACCCAGGCGCGGGTGTGAGGGAGAGCTTTGCCGCCGTAAGAGGCTAAGTTGATCTGCGCCCCAGGAAGCGCTACGGCGATGAAACTGCCCCAAAGTGCATAGCCGGCGTGGTCAAATCGGTGTGTTGGCCGTGGCTCCGTGAAAAAGACAACCGTTTGAATGGAGAGAAAGACCTAGATTGGGATCAGACCTATGGTCACCGAGACAACTTTATTGGACTGAAACCATACCCAGACACCGAATTGCAGCCATACGAACGACGTGTAGTTGGTGCTGTCATTCAACGTTGTCAGAACGGCCAGAGCCAGCGTAACTAGTAGTCCGGAGATCGAGGTCAGGGTGATCAAGATTCGCTGCCATTTATCCGAAAATGCCCGCAGCGATTCCTCGGTTGCCTCGCCGTCATCATCACGATAGGCAACCTTTGCCAGTGACCGCTCATCTTCCCGGGCCGCCTTGCGCGCGACTCGGCTAGTGATACTCTTGATAGCCGGAATACAGATCAGACCGGCTAGTAACACGGCCAGACAGCCTATCGCGAAGGACATCCCCTGCGGATCAAGCATTCTCCATGTGGGATGTTGGTTCACGAGAGAAAGGGTGGAAGAAGACGGAACGGATTTTGCGAGGTTCTCACAACCCTAAGTCAACATGACATCCAAGCGGGAAAGCTTGACTCTAGAATTCTTCCAACTAATCCCTTGACTTCTGAGTCACACTGATTCCTAGGATTAGAACTCACCCTAACTTACTCAGGGCCGACTGCATGTTCTGTGGGTTGTTGCCAATCAATTTCCGTATCTTAGCGCCACGGAAGTCACCTGGTGGTGAACCTGAGGAGGTGCCCCACATTCAGCTGAGATGTAGACAGCAAGCCTTTTTATGAACTATAAACGAAGCATGTTTAGTCGACTATGGCATCGAAATCATTCCGTGCAAAACGATGGGCTTCAGGTCAGAAATAACCATGGCTCGATTGAGCATCCGCCCCCAGGTAAGTTTAGAGGAGTGGGACAAGTTCGCAGTCATGACCCACTTCCAAGAGGTCAGGTCACCTGTATTCACAGTTGATTCACAGTTCAAGGGCATGCTCAGATTTACTCAGTGAGCAAAAAGCGGCAAGGGCTGAGCAATAATACGGAAAGAGAATGCCAAGAAGTGGCAGAGGAAATTAAGTATATAGGAGTTGTAGATGTCTCAGGTACAAACTGCCTACTTTTTTCGCTGTTTGCTTAACTCCTCTAAACCTCTAAACTTGTAAAGCCTGGAAAGTCCTCTTCTTCCTCAATAAATTGATGGTTGTTCTCCAGTAGCTATAGATATTTATTTAAATTATCACCTGCAGTCTCTCTATCGATATTTACCGCCGCCCGGTTCTACACAGGTGGCTTGTAATTCGCTTATTATATCTTCTAATACCAACTCACCAGATAAACCTCTGCCGCCCAGCTATACGTAGAATAGGCGGGCAGTCGATGGTTATCAAATCCTAACTTTTATAGAATACGCTCCCTAGGACCCTGTCATATAATTATATGGAAATAGCGCCGGAGTGCATGCGCTTTGTTAACTGGTCTTTTTATTATATATTATAAGTCATCTCTTAGCATTGCACATCCCTTATACCCCATAGGAGGTCTTCAGTGAGGGCTATCGCCACTCTCTGACCGGACATTAATCAATACTACTACTACAATTCTATCGATATTTATTCGCAACACTCGCATCAATCTCTCCCGATACTCCACTCTTGGTCAATTCCTATTTTGATCACCGCGGTGACTCCGGCAACGAGGCTTCCTTCCTTATACTTCGTTAAATGAAAGGAAAGTGCAAATCGGGAAGGCAAGTATACCCTCTAATCACTCTGGAATCCTCTATGGCCTTTAACTTCTTGTTCTCATCGTGCTATCCACTCATCATCCATATATGTTCAGAACTATCCTTCAATCTTCTATACTTGGACAACTCTATTAATACTCTCACACAGCCTTTTTTACTACCATGACACAACCCTGCCTGACTCTCCCGAAAGCTCAAATGGCTAGACCTACCCAGCGCGTCGTTTTTCCTCCCTTCGAAGGCCTCTCTCAGGTCCCTCCTTTACCGAGCAATATGCAATATGCGCCAGATTACCTTCCTGAGCCGCACAATCAAGGATACAATCTTCCAGAAAGAACCAACATTACTCTGCCTACGATTTCCATACTCCAAGGCCGGCACGACTTTGACCGCTGGGTCTACTACGCCCAAGCCGCGTTGGATTGTTGGGACTTGACACAGTTGATCAATCCGCATCTACCTCGTCCCGATCCGATGAGCCGTGAATACATGAATTGGCGAAGGTGGGCCTTGTACGTATCAGGCTGGCTCAGATTACACATCTCGCCGGAGGTGGTGGAGAACATGATACTCTTTCATAAGCTGAACATGTATCCCGATGAGCTGATCTGCACGCTCTCGCAATTGCTCTTCGCCACTCTGCCCAATTTATTGGGCAATAAAGCGTACGAGACCGTGCTAAGAGGAGACTTCTATACCAGATCGGAGTATTTACATGCCATGTGGGGTAGGAGACTCTATTCGGTTCAACGGAACATAGAGGTGAATCTTTTCGGAATGGTCCTGACCATACTGAAAGCTTTGGAGAGTGAAATTCCCAAAACCGTCGCGGCTGAACGAGATACCCTTCGACAAGGTATTGTCTTGATAGTGGAGGAGACTCAGTTCAGTCAATTGCTTGTGAGGCTTTCAACTGCTGTTGAGTAGTTCTTCTGATGGATTTGAACCACGGCATTGCTGCTTATGGGATTTCAAAGGGGGGATGGATTTGTTTACTTTGTATGCTTTCTCTCTTTTACATTCTTCTGTCTTTGTAGAACTGCTATTCATGGCCAATAAATTAATATTCCAGACTATGCGAGATGCCCAACATGGTTGTCAGGGAGAAAAGGACTGTTTAAACGTTAGTTGCATATACAAACATAGTAAAGCCTCAGGCATCCAAAACACACTACAAGGAGTGCCCGCTGAATCAGCATCACGCTAAACTCAAACCAGAATCCCCGAACGTGACGCTCGAAAGAAAGATCTCCATCGTTCAACATCCGCAGCTCCTTTCGGCTCGACGGACCTCAACCCCTCAAGAGTGTCTCCGAAGCTCCTCTCCGGACCCTCGATCTCCAATTCCCTCCCCCTCAAAACTTCAGCTCACTCACCGTCCAAACCTCCCTTCGACCCTCCACACACCAAACAAAAATGCCCCCTCCAAACACCCCCGCATCCGACCCCCCTCCAGGCGCAGGTAAAGTCCCTCCTCCTCCAAATAAACACCTACAATCAAAACCCGCATAACTGACCACAACCCCTCGCCCAAAAGTCAACATCAACTCCCTCTCCTCCCAGCAGCTCCGCGCCCTGCAATCCCGCCTCTCCACGGAACTCGAACACCTGACCACCTCGCACGCCAAGCTGCGCGCCGCGCAGTCCAAGTTCCGCGACTGCGTGCGCTCCATCAACGAAGGCGTCCTGGGCTCGAAGAAGAAGGGCACCGACGGAAAAGATGATATCTTGGTGCCGTTGACTAGCTCGCTCTACGTGAAGGGGAAATTGGCGGATCGCGAAAAGGTCCTCGTTGATGTTGGGACGGGGTTTTATGTTGAGAAGGTGCGTCTTTTTTCTCCTCTCTAACCCTTTCTTTCTTGGTTTTCCTGAAGCATGGGCTCTGTTCTTTTGGATCTTTGGATTGGAGGACTTGGGGTGATTGAGGACATTTGTTGGATGGGGATGATTGCTCCGAAGATTCTGGATCGTGCAAATCAAGCCAACGCTAACTTGATGCAAATCAACAGACACCGCAAAAAGCGATCGAGTTCTACGACGACAAGATTAAGAGCCTAGATGCAAACTTGCTGGAATTGGAGAAGGTCGTGCAGACCAAGAGCTCGCAGCAGAGGCTCTTTGAAGACGGTATGTCATTCCCGGACTAGAATCGACGGTTCTATACTCGACTCCACCCGACCAGCTCTGAAAATTGGAATTCCCGCTAACGCGCTTGCTTATAGCACTGAGACAAAAACTGTTGAGTGAAGGTGCCGCTGGGGGATCGGGTCAGGCTGCCGCTGCCGGTGGCGGTTGAATTTGATGTATAGTTCCTGTGTAGGGAGTTCATGATTGGAAACTGTGAGCAGTTTCAGGTGGACTGGACTTTACTGGGTGGATGAATACCATCTTGGTAGGACTTGTGAAAATCAGATTTGAGATTATACCAGCGTAAATAGAGCTTGCTGGATTGATAGAGTCCAGTCATCAAAATGATAGGAACAAGAATTTTCGGTGATTGGTCTGTATTTGGAGACCAGAACATACGCCATAACTATAGCGACTCTTTTATTCCTACCGGAAGACTACAGTGTTCTTTACTCTACGTCCGGATTCCCCCCCGGTAGGTCCTACGGGGCTCTCCCTGCCTCTCTACACCCCTCCCTCCCTTTTCACCAGCAGTCCGCCCCCGGCAGCTGAACCTTCTTCTTTAGGAAAATTTGGAAGAAGAAAGAAAAAGAGAAGCAATTATTATTCATTAACGGAGCAGCGCAACATAAAAAACCCGAAAACCAATCACATTCCTCATTAAAACAAAGTGCCTAGGTCTGCCTGCATCAAACCGGTACCCTGAGATCCCAAAGTAGTCGGATCCTGTGAAGCAGGTCGTGGCTTCTTGGTACTGGAAAACTTCGGAGAGGAGCGCTCGGCCGCAATGTTTGGTGAAGTCGAGCCAAGGACCGCAGCTATCTTCTTGACCAAGGACATAAATTCCCAGAAGCCCGTGTTCTTGCCTTCAAACGGGGATACCTGGGCTGGGAAGAATGTATCAAGATCGGTGTTGTAACCAGCTGAATGCCCGACTGACAAATTCGCGTGGCCTCCTAGCAAATTGTCCCATTGGGGATCAAAGATAGATGCACCCCATGATGTCGATGGGACACTAGAGATTTCGCTGCTCACCATAGCCGCTAGGCCTTGCGCTTGGAAGTTTTGAGTGTTGACGCGACTATATTCGTCATATCGAGCAATTTCGAGGATGTAATCGGTGTTTTTCAGGAGATACCGCATGGCTGTCTTTTCCACAAACCTGGCCACCGGAGCTGATTGGGGAAACATCACCTTCCTCTGAGGCTCTGCACAGATGTCGCGCATGGTCCCAGAACGGCGGAATGCGATTAAACGAGAAAATGACTTCAGGGAGTCATCGATCGACGATGCTTCGTAAAACTCCAAAGACTTGACCTCGAGCTGCCAGTCGGATCTACACCAGTTTAGCTCGCTATAACTGATTAGGAAGGAGAGGCTCAGGCGGATTTACCTTTCAAAATCAATGACCCCAATCTGCAGAGGTGCCTGCCTCTCAGTATCTTGGCCACTCTTGCGAGGTCTGAGCCATCGTCTCTGCGTAATCTCATACTCTTGTGCACCGGGGCTTCTCGCAAACTCTGCTTCAAGCCGGAGCATCGAACTGTTCGAGCCTATAAACTCGAAATTGACAGAGTACGCAAGCTCTACATCCTCCAACGAAGAGCATGTAGTATCGTAGGGCTCGAATAGATGAGTTGCTTTGTAGCATCTTGCAAGAAGTCTTTTTTGGTCGACTTTCAATCTAACTCGCATTTGATTGTTAGCCGGCAGGTCGAATATCAATGAGATCAGAGAAAGAGCATACCCGGGGATCAAGCGGCCTTTGGTTTGGTCGTACAGCAGCATCTCTCGGAACTCTTCAAACCCATACCAGGATTTGTCTTCTTTGGGAAGTCGGTAATTCTCAAGAATGAATGAGCCAATATTCACTCGCATGCGCAAATGACCACGGACGAAAACAAGTCCCCGCAACGATTTTTCGACGGCGTTCAGAATGCGCCCATTGTTCTTCGACTGTATAAGCTTTGCTCGGCTGCGCCAGCTTTCCAATTCAGATTCACACAATGGGGTGCCGGAGAGCGAGGGCTTGTGCAGGGTATTGCTCTCTTGAACAACAATCTTTCTTTTCATATATCCTGCCGCTGGTGGCTCGACAATGTAAACTTTGGATACGATATTGCTATTCGCAACCCCTTCGGCCCATTTAGTTCTCAAAAGGTCGGCGATGTGCTTGATGATATCATGGTCATGACCAAGAATACGAATGAAATCTGGTGAATCCTTTGGAATGAAGACATGGCATAGGAACTTGGATCTGATTAGGTCAAGGGATTCAAGCTCGGGTCCAAGTGCCTCTTTGATGGTAGGTCCCTCTTTAGGCCAGAGAAAAAGCAACTAAGAGGCCGAGTCAGTAAGCGAGTATTGCGAGAAGAATTGTTTCATGTGCTGACCTGCTCTGGAAATACGTAGGGCATGTCCGGTGCCTTCCTCAACTGGGTCATGATGCTCTCGTGTCTCTCTACCATCTCGGCATTTGCCTCTTTGTTGACTGAATGGGCGAGGATTTTTGGCCATTCAACTTTCTTGCTGCTGAACGTACGTTGCAGACTAATGCACTTCGAAATGATACCTTCAAGCAGTTCCTTTGCAGCGGTAACCTGGGCCTCTTCACCCCATATGCACATTACCTTTCAATCATTAGTACTTCGAATTCGGTATTCTTAAGGAATCTCAGTAGCTCACCGTTTCTTTATACAAGGGTGGCTTTACATATGCACCAGTCCTCTTGCTGATAGCATCAAATACCTCCTGCTGGGGATGAGCTTCCGAATGGGCTCCGCCTAAAACATGCCTTCTTGCCACTCCAAAAAACCTGCATGTCGATTAGTATATTAGTGTATCCCACAGCGAAGATACAGAACATACTCATGTTTGAAGGAACCAAAGGGGGCGGGCAACGTCAAGGAATCTGGAAAATTTAGAGTTCGTCAGTGCTTTCTATCAATAGACATGGAACATCGATGGCACTCACAAGTTGGCTCGCTTCCCGATCTCCATTTTGACTTGGCAGGGGAGTCCTGAAAGAGATTCCTTAGCTGACGAGACGAGGGAGGAACTGCAGACCACGATGTATCACGGAACCCACCGCGGCCGCGGCTTTTCGGTGGTACGCGAGCCCAGCCTCTTGACCGATTCTCGAAGGATGACTTTCCACTAGGTATCTCAATCGGTATTCCACCCTTTGGCTTTTGGCTGGGAGGCTTTTTCGCGGCAGGGCCTTGGGTTTTGGAAATGGGCTCTTGAGTTGTAGTAGGCTTGGAAGCTGGCTTGGGCTCTTTCAGCTTGACACATCCGTATCCAGGCAAGTTCCATTCTGCAAAAAGAGTCAGCAATCTTTGTGGGTACAGTAGATAACTCACTAGACAGAGAAACTCAGATCTAATGGGGAGCAGGGAGTCAATCTAACCTTGCGCGCCTGAAGTCTCGTGGCTACAGTAGAGTTAGCTGATATAGAAAACTAGAGTAGACTGGCCATTTACTTACTCCATTCTTCGTAGGCCGAACGTGGCAACAACCAGTAAGATAACAGACGATAAGAGAGGACCGCTACTGTGAGAGCTTGATGCAATGACACTAGAGAGTCAAGCGAGAGCAGTGTGTGCTGACCAACAGTTAGACACCCTACTGCTGTACGAGCGGAATTCAGACTATGAGAAACGATAGAATGAAGTACGACAAAGAGTAGACGACTATCTACAGATAAATACAGACCAGGAACGAGAAGAGGAAAGATTACAGAAGAGGGGGGTGGTTCAGAGAGGAGCAATGAGAAGTGAAAGAAAGAAAACCAGTGAAGGAAACACTGGGGAGGGCCCAGAAGGGAATGACACGTGCCGTGCTTGTTGTCTTTGTCAAACGGGCAGGTGAGGGGAAGTACCTTCCCTGTAAATTTCCGAGCAGTGGTACCTCCCACCAGGTTTAAGACATAAGGTTAATGGCCGCCAGTGGGACCGGATAGCTGCATTGGCTGTGAATTTCTGGAGTGAATCCTGGAGACTCTCTCCTAGGTTGATAGTGCAACCTAGAAGAACCTAGAAGAACATGGAAGATATCAGAGTAGATGATTCTGAGAATTCACTGAAATCACCATGCAGAGGTGAAATCCCTCATTCCATCCATCTACCTACCTGTAGTCACTGGTGATTGTATAGATCCAACGGAGACCTTGGATTGGCTGATCAGCTGCGATCTGCGCTAAGCCCGAATGGGAAAAAAGTGGACGACGCGCCTTTCCTTTCCCGACGTGATGCTTCTTTTTCTCCCTGCGCCAGCTTTGCCTTCCCTGCCGTTCAAGCTTTCCCCCGGATATTGCTCCTAGCCATTGACGCCCTTCATGACGGAGATGACTCCAGACCCTGCGGACGAATCTAATCAATTGCAGGCTCACAAGCGCAATGCTCGAAAGCGCGCCCAGCAGTGGATGACCAAGGGAGGCCTGGTCCGCGACGACTCCGACGACGAGCTTGGCGATGAAGACCTCCCTTGGGACTGGATATACGACGAAGACGCCGAGGATAATGCGGTAGAAAACACAGCGGCCGGTGCTGCGGACGATACCCCGAGGTCAAGCCGGAGACGCTCAACCCGCCCGAACGCAAAGAACCGCCGAAGGATCGTCGGAGCTCGGATGGGCTCGTTCGAATGCCGACTGGGACAAGTGGTGCTTCTCAAGTCTCCCGAGCCTGGGAAAGATTGGGTTGGCATCATTACCGAGTTTCTGGAAGAAGATGACGATGAGGCTGAGGGAGAGGTCCTTAAATCGGTCAACATCATGTGGTTCGCCTCGCCGGATGAGTTCATGTCAACACGAAACAAGCGACGGTCGGATGCTTTGTCCAATGAGCAGTATCTGACGGCGGATCTCAACATAAACCCTCTGTCCTCGATCAATGGTAAAGCCATGGTGATGTCAAAGGATGCTTTTTACGCCAAGTACCCGAACGGCACCCCTCCGAAGGGAAAGGACGAATTGGCCGAGTACAACAAGTGCATTGTCTGCCGCAGAGGAGTCAATCAACTCCAGGGACGATACACCGATGAGTTTGTTTGGGAACAAGTCTACCAAGAAGATAAGATCTTCGACCTGATTAGCATGATCAAGAACGGCCTGAAATCGGCCAAGAAGCGCAAACAAGTTGACAATGATGTGAGTTGCCGCTCACATCATGACCCGAGGGTATTCACGATGCTAATAGATCCAATAGTATGAGGACATCAAAGAGGACGATGACTTCACACCCACGACCCCGAGAAAAAGACAGAAAGTCGCCTCGACGGCTACCACTCCTCAGTCACGACGACAAAAGCCTCTGACAACGCCAACTCACAAGAGGTAAGGCGCGCATACCTTTCCCCATAACAACCAATATAGACACTAATTGTATCTTTGATAGAATCGTTGTCAAGAGACCGCTCGAGTTCACCCCTCTCGGAACTCGCGTTCTCTCTCCTACCCACTTTGCTTCCCCATACCGTCAGGCACGCAACCTGTTGCATGTGTCCACAGTCCCCACGTCGCTTCCATGCCGAAAGAACGAGTTCGATACAGTCTATACGCACTTGAGCTCTGCGATCATGGAGGGGACCGGAACCTGTATCTATATTTCCGGGACGCCGGGAACGGGGAAGACGGCAACAGTGCGTGAGGTAGTTGCGCAGCTCAATGGCGCAGTGTTAGCGGAGGAGATGGATGATTTCATCTTCGTCGAAATCAACGGAATGAAAGTGACAGATCCTCACCAATCTTACTCGCTATTGTGGGAGGCTCTGAAAGGTGACCGCGTTTCTCCTTCCCACGCACTCGACCTATTGGAAAGGGAATTCTCACATCCGTCCCCTCGACGAGTGTCGTGTGTCGTTCTCATGGATGAACTGGATCAACTTGTCACGAAGAACCAGTCTGTGATGTACAATTTCTTCAACTGGCCAGCCCTGCGCCATTCCCGTCTCATTGTCCTTGCCGTCGCAAACACCATGGACTTGCCCGAGCGAACCCTCAGCAACAAGATCTCCAGCCGTCTAGGCCTGACTCGTATCACGTTCCCCGGCTACAAGCATACCGACCTCATGGAGATTATCAGCACCCGCCTGGCAAACGTTCCAGGAAACATTGTCGATGCGGACGCCGTCCAATTTGCCAGTCGAAAGGTAGCCGCCGTCAGTGGTGACGCTCGCCGCGCATTGGACATCTGCCGTCGCGCCGTGGAAATCGCAGAGCAGACCAGCGATGCCGCGGCCAGGGTCTCAAGCTTAGATCAACCCAATGGCGACGACACCGAGTCCCTTCCCCCGACCCCTAGCAAGACCCCGGCTCGCAAACAAAAATCCACCAAACAAGCCACCCTCCCTACGATCAGCGAATCGCCTTCAAAAGACCCTCCTCCCCAGAAACAATCTACCGGCCGCGTTACCATCGCCACCATCAAGCAAGCGATCCAAGAAGCCACCTCCACCCCCCTCCAACAATCCCTCCGCTGCCTGCCCCTCTCCGCCAAACTCTTCCTCGCCGCTCTCCTGGCCCGCATCAAAAGAACCGGCATCTCCGAATCCACCTTCGGCGACGTCATCGATGAAGCGAAACGGATCGCCGACGCCGCTGTAGCCGTGGCAGGTGCCGCCGGCACCGGAGTCAAAGAGTTCCTGCTCAGTGGCGGGAGTAACACATCACGTGTGCGATCCCTCGGCCACGCCGCCATGGAGCTCATGAACTCGGGTGTCCTGGCCGTTGAATACGGGACCGGAGCCCGAGGACCTGCCGGCAACGCCTTGCTATCGAACAGGGGAGACCGCACGGGGAAAGTGAGGCTCCGAGTGGCCGTCGAGGATGTCAAGATTGCTTTCCGAGAAGATGTCGAAGCGAAGGCGCTGGGACTGGGGATGGATTCTTAGACACCTAACTGTCCTTTTATCGTTCCCAAGGTAAACGTTAGGAAGCATATATGGCGTATATCAGTGCGGTGGTATTCAGATCATCTAGAAATTCGGCGGGTAGCTAGTACACAACCACGTAAGTCGATAGTTTAATTATAAATGATACCCATTCTACTTTATATCGATGTCAAAGCACAACAGTGAACACACAGCCATAGATAGTTTAAGTAAAGAATCTTACGTTTCATATAATACAAACAACCACAGGGTGGCAAAGAATAAAGAATAAAGAAGAGTCAGTCAATCAATTCCTTTTGCAAACCCTCCCCAATTCCAACAGATAAGTAACTGGATGACATCAAAAACGCTGAACGCCTCAAAGTGCGCAGAACATGTAAATAATTTCGAGAGATGGATGGTCAAAGTAAGTAGGTAGGTTAAAGGTTTCTTTAGGTCGGTGGATTCCCTTCTCCTTGAAAAAGATAGAGAAATTAATCCAACCGTTTAATAGCGCGGGGGTATAAGAAAGAGAGGCAGACAGGATGTAAGAAGGAATCTAATATCTCTGACGGCCCAGCGTAGGTGCCCAGGTAACGGGATGCGACTCGGGCGTGGCCTCATCATCCTGCTTCCAGACCTTGATGGTCTTATCGGCTTCGCCGGTGATCAGACGCAGACCGGTGCGGTCGAAGGTGGAGGCCATGATGCCGGCTTCGGCGTCCAGGGAACCGGGCTGGGCGGTGGTGTCGATGGACTGGAAGCGGTAACCGGTCTTCCAATCCCAGAAGGACATGGAGCCGTTGTCGCCGCCGGAGAAGAGGACGTTGTCTTCGTTGACGGCGAGCGAGTTGATGACGGCGTTGTGGCCGTCGAAGTTCTGCATGAAGTCGCCCTCCGGGCACTTCCATTGCTTGATGCTGCCGGTGCTGGCACTGGCGAAGGTGAATTCCCGGGGATGGGTGACGATGTTCCGCACGCCCTTCTTGTGGTGGGTGAGCACGCCCATGGACTTGCCCGCGGCGAGATCCCACAGTCGCACGGTGGCGTCGAGCGAGCCGGAGATGATCTGCGGGTCGGCTTCCTGGCATTGCACGTCGGCGATGGTGCCCTTGTGGCCAGTCAGGACGTGCACGTTGCTTCGGGTCCGCATGTCCCAGACTCGGACGGCGCCGTCACGACCACCAGTGACCAGGAGGTCGAGACGCGGGTGAAGACCCAGCGTGTACACACCACTGAGATGACCGTGGTAGTGGCGGATGACCTTATTCGTTTCCAAATCCCAGCACTTGACCATCTTATCTTCACCGCAGGAGAAGAGATACGGGTGGCGAGGCGACACCGCCAGGCCACGCACCGTCGAGATGTGACCCGTCAGCGTCAAGCGCAGGGCGCCCGTCGCAAGGTTCCAGATCTTGATCGTTCGGTCACCCGCACCACTAGCAAACCACTCGTTGTTCGGCTCCACGGCCAAAGCCCGCACCCATCCCAAGTGTCCGGAAATCACACGCATCAGCTTCCAAGGCGCATGCCAGTCGGGTCTCTGTTGTCGCGTCGCGGAGGGTCGCTGGATCAGACTCTTGGGTTCGTTCTCGCCACCGACGCCACCGGCCTGGGGACCAGCAGGTCTCTTCACCAGGGACATGGAGGCGCCGCTACCGTCCACGGGCGCTTGCGCCTGCATGCGAGTCTTTGGCCGCTTTGCGCGCCCGGCGGCGGCAGCGTTAGCTTGCTTTTCGGCGAGAGCTGGCGGGAGCTCCTTCACATCCTGGTATTCAGCTTTGCGGCGGTACGAGACTCCGATTGAGCCGTTTCCTGTCGAGGGCGTGACCATGAGGTAGTCGGATCCGAACAGTTCGGCGGTTCTTTTGGCAGACGTGCGCACGGCATCTTCCGGCGAAAGGGGGGATGGAGCGACGTCCATTTTTGCGATTGAAGGGTGTGTAGTGTTGTAGGGTCAAGAATCTCGAACGGTGGCGGAGCTACTTCGACGTGATCGCGAGAGGCGTGAACGAGAAAGAGCGTGTCGTTAGGATCCTAATCCCCTGTCAAGGGCTAGGGCTGTTGAATGCGGGGAATAATGGAGGTCCAAGATCCTCCAAATACTGCTCGACAAACAGAGAACACGTCCGGAAAAGCGAATGGTGGACGGCGAAAGGGAGTGGGAGGAGGAAGTGCGACGGACGGGACGAGATCGACTTAATTTCCTGTTCGACTTTTGGCGGAGAGCTGTTGATGCCTGAGGCAGTAAGGCAGTAAGATGTCGACTCCCGCTCGTTCTTATCGCATCTCCGACAATCATCCGATCTCTCCAGAACCGCCATCGATAACACCATGGATCCCGATCACGACGCCAAATTCCCTCTCCACGAGGCTGCTCGGGAGGGCAAAAGTACGCATTTCCATCCGTATGAGTACTGCGCATAATCTCTAACTTTCTCTAGCTCAAACGGCCGAATCTCTCGTGAACGTGAGTGCCCGCAAACTGCCCCGCATCCATCCGCCAAAGCTGTCTCCAGCTAATGGACAGCACCGATGATATGCTGGACAACATAATCTAACGAAATCCCAGGCGAACCCGAAGCTAGCCAACACGAAAGATGACGATGAACGTCTACCCATTCACTGGGCCGTTGCATACAACCACCTTCCCATCGTCGAGCTTCTAGTGTCGACCAAGAACTTTGATCCCGATGTCGAGGTTTGCGCCATCGTTTCATCCACGGTTCATAGAAAGAAACTCATGAGATTCATAGGACGGATCAGGCTGGACCCCGTTGATGATTGCATCCAGCTTGAAAAACGCAGAAGGCGACCCGATCATCGAGCTATTACTTCGAAAAGGCGCCGACGTAACAGCCAAGAGTAACTCCGGTCAGGTACACACCACTCCCTCCACTCCCTCCACTCCCCATGCACGCAAGAGAAGCAAAGAAAAACAGACCGCTGACCATCGAATGAACGGCATCCCTACACAGAATGCACTCCACTTCGCAACCTCCAAAGCCAATATCTCCACCGTCCGCACCCTAATAGCCAATAAATGCAGCGCCAGAGTTAAGGATAAGCGCGGACAGCTACCCCTTCACCGGGCCGCCGCGATCGGGTCGACGGCCATCATCAACATTCTGCTGAAAGATGGAAAGAGTCCAGCCAATGCGACGGATATGGATGGCATGACGGCGCTGCATCATGCTATCTGTGAAGGCCATGGCGACGCTGCGATCACGTTGCTCAAGGCAGGTGCGGAGACGGATAAGAGGGATGCTGATGGGAGATTGGCGATCGATATGGCTCCTGATGGGAAGGTTTGTTTTACTTTCCCCCTGGTTTGACGCTACCTGGTAGTTCTGGCTTGGTTGAAGATGATGCTAATGGTTTGGATCTAGGTCAAGGGGTATATAATCCAGACTGCTGAGAGGGAAGGCATTGAATTGTAAAAAGACTATGGTCCTGATGACGCGGATTAGCAAAGAGAAAGGGGGCGTAACAATCCAGATACCCAGACTTTATGTATGCAACGCCATGCAAGACCTCTTTCTTCCTACATCAATTCAATATAACCAGCATGAAGTCAAGGTCATTCAATCGCCGCGGTGACCACCGCGAATGAGATTCTACAGAGCTAGCTTTGTGTTCAAGGGCATATTGATCATAAACAGTTCACTACAAAAGATGAGTTTTCTAGTAGAATTTTGTATCACATAACGTCGTCTAAATCGGAACCCATCTACCGTGAAATGCTATATATACAAGAAAAGAATATTGTAAATAATAAAGGGGCAAAAACGACGAAAAATAAAAATTAGGGCTTTTCGGAGTCTATGCATCGCTCATTTCATAGTACTGTCGACCAACTCACGATAGATCTTCTTGAGATCGGTAATATCAGCCTGCAGCTCTTCCACCTGCTCACTCTTCTCACCTAGCATCTCCAACGTGGTCTGGTACCGCTGGTCGAGATCTTCCAGTCGATTCTCGAGTTCCTGGATCCGATCGTCAGACTCCTTCTTCTCTTCAGACTCCCGCATCAAGTCGACGACTTGCTGTCGGGCCTCGTCGCGCTGGGTGGTGATCCGGGCAAGTTCGTCTTTCGACGCTGCTCGCTCGCTCTCTAATCGACGGACCGTGGCGCTCATGCGTTCGACCAGTTGAACGGAGGGACCGGCACCGACGGTGGACTCGGAAATGATGTCGTTGATTCCGCGCGACTGCGCGCCTCCGTGAGCGGACGGGGTGCCTATCCCGGTGAAGAATTCATCCGGCTCGTACGAAATGCCAGGGGTCTCGGGGATCTGATGTATCGATATACCGTTTGCGACAGAGGCAGGGAAGGAGTTCTGTCGCGGAGGAGTGCCAATTTCTGACGACGTCATTTGCAAGGTCGAGGGACGACGGCTCGTGGGCCGGTGGTCGGACAGAGAGCCGACGGGCTCCAGGTTGCTCGATCGGCGACTGAAGCCCACGGGGGATTCTGTCCGGAGCAGGTGCATTGGCGAGGGAGAGTGATCGCGAATCTTGGACCGTTCCTCTTCGAGCTTCTGCGTCCATGTCGCATCCCACACCTTCTTCTGTTCGACGAGGTCGTTTTGGGCTGTCTTCAGATCGTCGCTGGATTTCTGTAGCTTCTGCTCTAGTTTCTGTAGCTCTTGGCCGCGTTCTTCTAGTCTGCTCTCCAGATCCTGCTCGGTTTCTTTGGCATTCTCTAGTTCTTCTTCGGTTCTCTTGACCTTAAGGCTCTATCCATGGCATTGATGTTAGCATATCGTTCCCGATTATAGAGTTTCATTTTGGTCCATACCACTTCTCGGATCTTGCGTCTCATCTCCCCTTCTCGCTTAGCGACTTCGTCTCGCTCCTTTTCGACATTGGCTAGTCGCGCCATCAAAGAGCCCTCTAAGGCTTGCCAGTTTTCACTGGCCACGGCGTACTGTGTTTGCAATGTCTCGATCTGCCGCAGAAGCTTGGCCTGAGTATCGCTGGCGACCCCAGACGAGGCTTCCTCCGCTTTCGAACGAAGCGACTCCATCTTACTCTCGAGGATTGACTGCTCGCCTTTCAGCTCAGCTTCTAACATCCGAGCTCTCTCCTTTTCTTGTCCAATGACCTCTTTCAGGTCGCTGATCTCTCTCCTGAATTTCTCCTCGCTGATATCACGCTCAATCTTGGTACTGGTCAGCTCTTCTTCCAGTGCGGAAGCATTTCGCTTTTCCTGTTCCAGGGCATCCGAATGGGCTTTCTCCTCGGCGGCCTCAGCGCGCGCAACGGCTCTAGTAAGCTGGCCTTTCATCTCCTCGACAGTCTGGCTTAGCGCATCCCGCTCGGAAGTGACTGCATCAAGATCTCGGGAGATCTTAGACTGGGAAGTGAGAGAACCGGTTGCCCGTTTCTCTGCCGCCTCCGCTCGTTTAGCCCGCACCTCTGAGCTAGCCAGATCCCTCTCCAGCCGGTCGGTTTTCTTTTTCTGTTCCGTTTGAAGCTTGGAGTTGTCCGATAACTGCTGCCGGAGCTTCTTGATTGCCGTCCGGTGGTCCATCTCGGTTTTCGAAAGTTTCTGACCTTCCTCCAATAGCAATGCTATTCTCTCATCCTTCTCTCGCAACTGCTTTTCGACACTCCCAGGGTCCGCTGTCGCTGCTGCCTTCTTCGCAGAGTCTGCAGCTTCTTTGGAAAGATATTTCAACTTAGACTGCAAGGCGTCGATTCGCTCGATATACCCGTACATTTCTTCCTGCCATCGCGATTCGGCCGCCTTGTGTTCCTCCTGCAACTGTGCGACCGTTTTATCATCGCCATTGACTGATGTATCTGGAAAGGCTGTAGCAGTTTCTACTGACGTGCGTGGAGGATTGGTAGGTTCGTCTGTTGGTGGATCTGTAGGACCAGCCACATCTTCAGAGGTTTCGGCTACAATCTCAGTCCCACTGTCGCTGGGTACAGCATCATCGGCAGACGAAGCGACAATCTCTTTCGAAGTTCGTGAAGGAACGCTCGAATCATGGCTGGTTCTCGGGTCGGCCGTTTCTTCTTGCGGGGGAGGGCTCCGGGAAAGCTTCTCGGTTTTATCGGGGGACTCGGAATTCGATTCGACATCCAAACTCGAACGCGCATCGTTGCTGGCGGCCAGACTCGAGACAGGCGAAGCGACACGGCTCGGAGGGGAGGATGAGCTAACATTTCCCGGCGCATTGTTCTTTACAACGGCTCGCGCGAGACGTTCTTGAAGGCGGTCGTTTTTGCGCGCATTGGATGAACTCCGAGATATGTCTGGAGCGTCGTTAGTACAAGTAAGACGGGGAGCAAGGATGAGCATACTGCCGCTCTGGTTCGGTTTTCCGGTCGCAGATTTAGATTGCGACTGTTTTTGCTCTTCCTCTTCCGCCAAAATCAGATCCAGTCTCGACTCTACGCCGGCGACTGCTTGCTGGAAGAAGGACCCAACCTTCCATTTCGGTTTCGAAGGTTGTTGCGCCATGGTGTGATTCCGAGCGATAATAAATTCAACTTAATCGGTTCTCTCCGTCATGAAAGGCAACAGTTCCTGACGATGACGATATGGTTCGACGTTGGGTTGTTGTTATCACCAACGAGACCAGATCAACGGGCGACCCCGGAGGGCAAATTGAACAATTAAATAGTAGAAACGAGAGACTAGGGTAGAGAAGGCAGACGAGAGCGCGCACAACCACGTAGGCAGAAGCACGACCGGAGGAACAAATGGCTTGCGTGGACGAAGGCGTTGAAGACGGGAATCCGATCGGGGCTAACGGGGCTTGGCATGGAGAACGTCAGTCGTCGCTCTCGAGACTCCCGTCGCAGCTCTCCCTCTCTCCCTCCCGCTTCCTCGTCTCTGCCTCTCTCTTCCCCTGGTTTTCTTTTCGTACCTCTTCCCTGTTTCTCGCCGTCACATCTCCGCCCGGGCAGGATCCCGTCTCTTGTTTCACCCTCCTCCCCCCTTTTTCTATTCTTCCCCACGGCCCGACACCATGTCAACCATGCCGTTGGAGCCCCCGGCCTATCTCAGCTCCCTCCAGAACAATATTCGAGCTCGTCCGATCCCCTGGGAGGGGGCCGTCCGCGCAGGTAACATCACCGATGATCATCTGAAGAAGATCAAGGCGGTCGATAAGGTCCGCAAGGAGCAGCGACGTCAGACGGTGGAGGGAGACCTTCCGGGCTATGTTGGTCTGCTAGCTGGCAGCTCCGACGGCAAGAGTGTGCTGGACTTGGCGTCCAGGAGAACCGATATTGTACAATATATTCTGGTGTTGGCAGCCGACTTGATCAATGGTAGGTTCTTTTTTGGGACCGACGGGGTCTTCTTGTGCTACGAGCCTGTAACTGACTAGAACAGATGTCCCGTCTCTATCGTCCGCACTGGTGGCGCATCCCAGCCCCTACAAGCCATTCCTTCCCCTCCTGCGTCACTCCACGAACACCGAAGATCCCATCCCCCTACTCACCTCTACATTCTTGACCAACCTCGTATCGATCAGCCTCGTTTCCACGTCTAAATCCACCCCGCGGGATGAGGAAGCGCTCCCGCAGCTTTTCACCTACCTTTCCAGCTTGACCCAGAACCAAGACAGCGGACTGCAGGATATCGGGGTCCAGGAACTGTCGGCGCTACTGCGTACGTCGCGATCTCGGAAGATTTTCTGGAAGCAGAGGAAAGAGACGGTCGATCCCCTGGTTGAGATCCTCCGTGCTGCTGCCGGAGCCAAAGATACCGGCTCCAGCACTATCGCTGGTAGCTCCCGCATCGAGCCCGGTCTCTCGGGCGGAGTTGGCCTTCAGCTGCTTTACCGCGTTCTCCTGGTTCTGTGGCAGCTAAGCTTCGAGGGCGGTCTGATCGGCGATGATCTCCAAGCGTAAGTTACCCTGGTGGGCTTGTTTCACGGAGCTCTTGTACTGACGGGATTACAGGGACCATGAGTTTATCCAACTGTACTCCCACCTCCTGCGTCTTTCCCCCAAGGAGAAGACCACGCGCCTCCTCCTTGCCACTCTTAAGAACCTCTTGTCCTCCAACCGCACGACTCTCCTCCCGATCGCCGTATTCGTGCGCCTCCCCGCGCTGCTCACCAACCTTTCCGGTCGTCATCTGACCGACCCTGACCTCCTCGAGGACCTTAAAAACTTGGCGGATATGCTGGAGGAGTACACCAAGACACAGACCACATTCGATCAGTACGCCGCCGAGCTGCAATCGGGTCACCTGCGCTGGTCCCCGCCCCACCGCAATCCCACCTTCTGGAAAGACAACGCCCGCCGCATCCTCGACGACGCCAACGCCGCGCTGCCGAAGAAGCTTGCCGAGATCATCTCCAAGCCCTGGGACAATGACAAGCAGGTGCTGGCGATCGCCTGTAACGACGTGGGACACCTGGTGAAGGAACTGCCCGAGCGACGGAACCAGCTGGAGCGACTGGGGTTAAAGGCGCGCGTGATGGAGCTAATGGCGGACAAGGACGAGACGGTCAGATGGGAGAGTCTGCGGGCAGTGGGCGAGTGGCTTCGGTATACATTTGACGACTGATTTTGTATTCTCTTGTGTGGTTGATTTGTCTGTCTATATTACCCAATCTGTTGCTTTCTTTTTTCTTGTGGTTATTTGTCCCACCTCAGACATCAGTAAGAATCGGCTGCTGTGTTGACGGTACAGCGTCATGTGCATAATAGAGATATCGGTAAATGTGATATAGAAAATATCCGGAATGAGGAGAATGATCCAGGTGCGTCCGTTATGCATCTTCGTGGCCGTATATCGATCCCTCAGCGATAAACACATCCCCCAACATACATACACCGTCCTCAACCAGTCCATTGACAGGATCAGCAATTCCTGGCTCCGCCAGACCAAAACCCACAACTCGATCTCCGGGGAAGAAACAGACGCAAAAGGCTACCCCGCATGGAGAACGGACGGTTAATCCCTGCTTTTCTCCGCTTCGACAGAACGAAAAGAACGAAGACGTCAACACCCCGTACGCCATCCCATCATCAACATTTGATCTCATCTCCAATATCCACGCCCTCATTCCGCTCCGTTCAGTCTTCTTATCCTGATTGAAGTGCTAGCCATGCTCCAGCGCGACTGAGACAAGAGGCAAGACCCTGTGGACCGCAGTCGGTGATCGGCCGCTATCTCGACACATTCCGTGGGCCCCGAACGGACTCATCTTTGGGTGTGGATTTTCCGCTGATAACCAAACCACCCTGGTCGTGGGGTTTGTATCGTTTTTTTTTTTTCTTATTTTTTTTCGCGCTATATCATCGAATCCGGAGACTTTGGGGGTTTTGGGAATCAAATCGCACTGGAATCTCATATTGAAGAGAGTTGGTACGCTACGGTGTCTGGCTGGCAGGCAGACTAGTTTCGCCGCAGATATCGAGTTCCGTCCGAGACGAAAAAGCGAAGGGGAGAGAGGGCAAACCCCAATACCCGCCGGTGTCAAATTCCCATGTCTCGATCGTTCACCGGCTGCAAACGATGTAAAGCTCGACGGCAGAAATGTGACGAACAACGACCGATTTGCGGCCGATGCAAGACGGCCGGCACGCAGTGTGGGTATGCGATGCAGCTGCAATGGGGAGGAAGAGCTTTTTCGCGATCAAGGTTCGGCGCCTGCGTGGGGACTGGGGGTATGCAGAAGCTCGGTGCGTTTTATTCCCTCGGTTTTTATCTTGACTTAGGTCATCCTTGACTGATGAATGTTATTGCTTGGTCTAGAATACTCCCCCGGGGAATTTATCTACACCACGAATGCCACCTCCCCCACCGGTGCCGTCGAAACATTTCCCCTCGTGCAACCCGTCGATCCGTTCTCCTCGCTCTCGTCGGACAAGAAGGCTCTCCTCCACCATTTCCTTAACGATGCGTCGCAGATCACGGCCTGCCATTCGGGCATGCAGCGGGATATCTGCAAGATGCTGGTCCCCATGGCCCTGCAGACCCCATCGCTGCTCTATGCGACGATGGCGCTGTCCGCGATCCACCTACAAGCCTTGTACAATCAATCGGAGAACGTCAAGTCGGCGCCGGACATCGCCCACCTGATGGCTCTCAGTCTGGAGCATTTCCGCAAGGAACTGCAAAATCCGCAAACGAGGGGCTCGGATGCGCTGCTGGCCACCGCTCGAACGCTCTGTCTCGCCGAGGTGCACTCAGGCGCTATCCATCCGAACTCGTGGCGCGCTCACATCGAAGGCGCCAGGGCTCTGATGGTCGCCGCTGATAACCGGGCAGCAGCAGGAGGGGGAGGGGTGTCGCCTGGCTCGTCGGACGGGTTCCGCAGATATCTCGACCGGTGGTATCGATCGATCGTGTCGCTGACGGCGTTAACGGGGAACGGGCCGCCCGTCGAAGTCAAGGAAGAGGTTGTGTCCGACAATAGACATATCGATGCGTCTGAATCTCCGGACTACCTTGACGACTACTGGGGCTTCACGGTCAACCTGGCGGCGATCTTCCGGCAGATCGGGGCGGCAGCCTGGCGACATCATCCGAGCCACGCGACTCAGGGCGGTCACGATGAAGTCGCGGTGCTTCACGAGGCGGCGACGCTCGAATCCTCGCTGCGACGACTCATGGACCAAGGGGCCGACTCGATCCCCACGTTCTACCCGGGGGTCGTCGAAGGCCTATCAGCCACGTGCATCCAACAATCCATCCTCTGCAACGAAGCCTTCCAGCACGGCGCGCTCATCCAGATCCACCGTCGTCTGCGACGGACACCCGCGTCAGCCCCGGAGGTGCAGGCTTCCGTGAAGCGGATTCTCGACTGCACGGCGCAGATCGGGCCCTCGTCGGGACTAAGTCCGTGGGTGTTACTCACGACACCCTTGTTTATCGCAGGCTGCGAAGCGCAGGGTGAGGACCGCGCGCAAGTCCGACAGTTGCTGTCTGCGCTGCATGATACGATCCGCGTGCCGAACGTGTTGCAGTCGTTGAAATTTCTGGAGCAGTACTGGGGGGATCAGCTTGACGAGAGCGAGAGTTGGAATCAATTTTTAGGTATGTTGAATGCCCTTTCTTCGCAGTTGTGATTTATCTGACAAGGACCAGATCGAATGAGGTTTGATTTCATTCCGTATTGAGTGCGATGTGAGGTCGTCATTCATCATGCAGTTTATGTTTACGATATCAAGCAAGCGAGAGGATGGTTCTTGTGTATATTCAAGGTGTTTCATTCAGATGTATATATTTATAATGCAGCGATGTAGGGCGTTTAGTAAATTTTACCTATCAATCAACCTTAACACATAGCCATACAAACCCTAGGTTATATGAAATATGCATACATAAACACATTCATCCAACAGTCCAACACCAAACCGACCAGTCACAAAGCCAATCTAAGCTTTTTCGCCCTCGAGGAAAAAATGCCAGTGTACTTGTACTAATACGAAATAAGGGTCCAGCCCGCCAGGCCGAAACTACCGGTCGGTCCCTTGCAGCGGTGGTGAAACTGTCAGACTCAGGAACAGGAACCAGGAATGCTGGTACGGAGGAGTTCCTTTTCAGCGAGGAAACAGGGCGGTTCTTGGCATTTTGCTTAATTTAATTTATGCTATCTTTTTTTATGTTATTTACTTAGATGGGGGTAGGTATGGGTATGTTCGGCCTTACTTTCCTCACTGAACGTGTGATTGATTGATTGATTGATTGATTGATTGATTGTATGACTAGGACCCCTTGCCAGGAAGAGGTCATTCTAATTTAGATGAAATAGCAATACATTCACCCAACATAATATAGTCACCCTAGGGAAACTGGAAAAGTAGGGCTGACCATTAATGAATTAATATGTGGCGCCCGAACTATTGTCCGTTTGATCCGGAGACATTTCCCAGTCGTGACTAGACTCGAGGCGAGCAAACGCTCTATTATCGTTTCAGCTTGGGGCGTTACAGGTAGAGGATATTTTTAGCTAAGGGATTGTATGTACACCGGAGTGAGTACTCCGTGTTCACTATTTAGATAATATTATCATTATTGGTTAGGAAATATTCCGAATGTTCATCGTGCCATTATTCTGTCGATTAAGCTGTTGGCCATCATGGGAATCACGATAGGGATACGGAACATCGAGTACACACTACGATGTACACGGTGACCAGGGAACAGTCTATAATACTAACAGTATTTGGTAGGTGGTCTCTCTAGTCCCTCGCACTGACGCCCTTCTCCAACCAGTCAGAGCCCAAGAGTCGGGGATGGTCGTGGAGAGGGAGAGGGAGCTGCGCGCTGGTCCGAGTGTCGAGGATCTGGCTGCACGCAAATAGGAGGATTATCTATTTATTTCTGTTATGCTATTTGATATAGCATGACATGATCGAGGGTTGCTTTAAGCTACGGAGGGCTGACCGGCACCGTATGATTTGGTCGGTTTAATGTCCGAGTTCGACTGCTACTATGTATAACTACATTGTATACAGGAGTTCTATGTTTAGCAGTCCCGTGCGTGTGCTACTTACTGTACTACTACAGAGTAGTACTGTCCGCAATCGGTCGAATCAAGAATGAGAGTACTGAGCAAACTGCCGTCGATCGCAACGGCCAAGAGGTTCGTGTGGCATGAACTATGAAGGATGGTTTCATCCAGGGGCCGAAGTGTGCACCTGCAAGACTGCCTGGCGCTTGTGAGTACTCCGTACAGCATACGGTGTAGATTAATCTACTTCTGTCTTCTCCGAATCAACTGAGCCAAAGTGCAAAAGTCAAAAGTCAAAGTTCCCCTGAAAGATGCGGTGGGTCGGGCTGGTAGACTCTGGCGATCGGCCGCTCTAGTCCGGCGCCTACGAGCCGTCCTGAGAGTCCTATGTACTGTAGTATTTGGGAATAGTACGGTATATTGCAGATGGTAGAATAGAGAGAGACTCTCTTGTTAGAGAGTCCGTCTGCAGAACAAGTCAACTCGTGTGAATCAGACATACTCCATCTCTATACAAAGAAGTACTCCTATATGCGAGTGACTTCTCGCGACAAGCAGTGGTGGCGGCCCTCCGTGGTCACGGCACCATCGGCGGTACATGCAGCGGCGAGGGCCCACCCGGCGCCAATCCTTCTGTCGCTTCTCCTTTTTCCCTCTCTTTTTTTCTTTCCCCCTGATGGCCAGAAGGGCTCCTTTCCTACACTCGTTTTCACCCGCTAGTCTTGGAGTCTAGCCACTACGGTCGACCAGAATGTCCCCCTAAAGCTATCGGCTGCCCCGTGCTCGACTCGCTCCTCGTCACCCATGAGGATACTGTCGATCCGTTCATGGACCAACGATGGTTTCTGATTCTCTCTCTCCCCTTTTATTTTTTATTGTTTTCTTGATCGAATTAAATTGGATTTGGACCATTGATCCGAGTCCAATCCATCAATAATAATAACCGCCGCCATGGCCCCCGGCTGGGCATCTCCGCCATCCCATCCAGGGAGTCCCCCCGGCCAGCCAAGTCTTTATCCTCATCCTCATCTTTCCCATTCTTCATCCACTCCTCCTGCTCTCCTGTCCGTCACCTCTCCTCCCTCCCCCTCCCTCGTGCGCCGTAAGCCGTTGCCCCAGAATGCCTCCCCTGTGATCCCTTCTGGCCATTCCAGGCTCTCGACCTTGTCCTCCATCACCTCCTTCCCCGGGGGCGATACGCCTGCAGATCCTCCAAACCCTACTTCCCTCTCCAATTCGGCCTCCCATCTTTCAGTCTCGGCCACCCACTATCAGTCCTCCTCTTCCCTTTCTTCCCCGTCTTCCGTGCATGACGACCCCTCCCTCTCTGTTTCCAGGGACCTGGATAGGTATGTTCGCCCCCAACTAAGCGCCCTCTCTGTTTGCTCCTTATTGTCCCTTTGGGGGGTCTTTCAGCTTTCTTATTTCTGCCCCCTCCGTCATGGCCTCCTGTAACTGCCCCCAATTGCCTTGGCCAATTCCCGTGGGGGCCTTGAACACTTTTCCTCTTCGTCGTTCCTCAACTTGACCACCTCATGCGCTTGCCTTCCCAGATCGTGGCCAAACTAACGTCGTGCTGTCGTTGCTCATCCCCAGATTTCCCCGTCCTGGTGGTCCGTCCACGTCCCGTCATTTGCGAATCGACACCTCGACCTCCTTTGTAAATCTCGACGACAGCGACGAAGACGGCACCGGTTATCCCTCCCAATTGACGAATGGGCCCCCGGTCCATAGCCGCCTTGTCAGCGAACCCTTCGTCCCGGTCCTGAAATCGCCCCCAATCCTCCATAAAAGAGCCGCGACCATGGCCCTACATCCCCCCTCCAATCGTCCGCCGCCACTGCACATCGACTCCGTGCGAGGCATGCAGGCGGCCATGGACTCCAGACACAACCACCAACACCAACAACCGAAAACCCCCGCAAATAAGATCAGTAATTTCTTCGGCTGGCGAGCCCAGTCGTCCTCCCCCGGCGCCGAATCGTCCAGCACCGAAATCTCCGACACGGGCCGGTCCCCGTTGCCATCTCCGCTGCCGCAGTCTCTTCCTAGTGCCTCCTACTCGATCACCCCCTCCACCACCGTCCCCCTCGATCACTCCAAGCACCCCGGGCCGCCCATGCGGAACCCTTCCCTGAGCAGTGCCGGGATGGCGGAGTCGGGGTCGTCCACGTTGGTGGCGGAGATCGAAAACGAGTTGCGGGAGATCAGCTCCGAATTGGCTGGTTCGATCCGCCGGGAGATGGAACTCGAGGATCTGGTAGAGCGGCTGCAATCGGAGGACACTCCGAACCGACGCACGAGCGACTACTTCTCCGATTCGGGCTCCAGCTCCATCCGATACACCTATGACGGCCGGTTAGAAGATGTGGAAAAATTCCGACGTACCGCAGAGCAAGAGCGCGCACAGTTGAAGGTCGATCTGACGCAGAAGTGGCACGAGGAACGGTCGCGCCGTGCGGCCACCGAGTCCCACGTGCAAATCCTCGAGTCACAGGTGCAGCAGGTGAGTGATCCCTTGTTCAGAATTATTTCCTGTCTTTGCAGGTTATTGACGAGTTCGTGCAGCTCCGACGAGAACGAGCCGAGTTTTCTGACCTGTCGTCCCGAGCCAAAGAACTCGAGAGTTCTCTCGACTCTGCCCGCCGAAAGCTGGCTGAGGAACGACAAATCAAAGATAATTTTGAAGATCTCCTCACTGCCATGCGCGTGGAATTGGAACAGCTTCGAAATGAGCGGGATCAGCTGCGGGACGACGTGATCCCTCAACTGCAGCACGGCCAGGGCGGCTCCGCCAACCCCTCGGAGGTGCAGCGTCTGGTTGAAGAAGTCGAGGCATTGAGAATCGAGAATGCATCGTTAGCGCAGCTGCAGGGCAGCCGATTCGCTTCCATCGCAGAAGAGGATGGCTCGTCCAGCCGACGAAGCTCGGGCTTGGGATTGTCGCGCTCAAACTCATTAGCTCGCGGTATGCACTCGAAATCGGGCGCGCCCAGCGGTCTGTCACGGTCGAACTCGCTGTCTCGCGCGAACACGGTCTCCGGTCGCGGTGAACGCGACACCAACACCCGGGAATCGCTGGCGGACCGGGTGGAAGGCGCCGAAGCTCAACGCGATGCTCTCCACGGGGCTCTGCGGCGGCTGCTCGACCGTCAGACCCACGACGCTCGCGAATACGAGAAGCGCATCAAAGTCATGGAACTGCAGGTGCTGCACGCGCAACAGTCTGGCTCCCCGCGCAAGCTGGGATACGAGCGGCAGGTGCGCAACCTGCAAGACGAAGTCAACCATCTGCGGACCCGCGCGCAGGACGCTCTCGACCAGAAGTGGCAGTGCGAGAAGGGATTGGCGGGCCTCAAGATGGATCTGGACCGTGCCGAGCAGGAGACCTCGTCCCTGCGCGAGCTGTTGCAGGAGCACGACATCACCGCTCCCCATGAAGTTGAGACCGATAGAGACGGTTTCGCCGAGGTCATTGCCACCTCGTCGTCGCTGGAGTCCGCCTATAAACAGCTGCAGGCGGACCGGGAATCTGCAGAGGCCAGCGCTGCGCAGTCGCCGCAGGAGGGCCACGAAGACCTCGCGGCCTCCGTCAGTCGCACAGAAGTCTTGGCGCAGAACGTACGCCGACAACTCGACACGAACCACACCCTACGCAGCCGTCTAGCAGACGCCATCGGCAAAGGCGAGAAGGATCAGCAGGTCTCGGCCACCCGCATCAACGAGATGCAGGCCCGACTGAAGGAGCTGGAGGACCTGCTCATGCTCGCACAACAGCATTCTGAGGATGAGATGGCCCGCCACGACGAGGAGATCCGTCACCTCGAGGAGACGCACAGCGCGCAACTCATGCGCTTGAAGGACAACGGCGGCCGCAGTCCTGCCACTTTGTCTCCCCTACCTCCTTCCACCCCCTTCGGCTCGCGGTCGCCGCGCCTGGATAAGACGACCAGTGGTGACGGCATGCCTTTGACCCAGGCCATTCAATCGGAGGCCCTGGAACAGCGGGTCAAGGAACTCGAGAGACTTCTGCGCGAAGCGGATAACGAGATGAGCGAGGTGGTCAGCCGAATGAACCGGGCTCAGATCGACGTGGCGGAACTTCAATCCGACCGGTAAGTTGTAACCTATCTCCGTCCTAATAGATCAGTCTGCTAACAAGCCCCAGGGATGACGCTCTCCGCCAAACACGCCGACTTCAGTCTGAAATCCAGGCCGAACGGGAAGCGTTCAAGGCCTTGATGGGTTGAACGCGATCCTATATATCCGCATATATCAATCAGTCCTACCTCCTCCTAGATCATGACTGATCGACTCTAACCGACATGAGAGACGGTTATATCAACAAAATAATAATCTCACGGTACATGGTGTTTCCCGGAGTTGGGTATAATTCTGCATCATCGCAAATAGAAATACCCTTGGGTTTTGATGGATGCATATTTTTGCGTCTGTCATTTTGGTTATTTGTTTTTTGGTTGTTTTCACTTTTTTTTAAAAGGCTCTTCTTTGATCCTTTGGTCGAACGAGAGTTCTTTGTATATGTGACGCTTGTATATGGTTTTATTTTTATTTTTTTTTGCCACGAGAGTATGTGGGCTGTATATATGGAGAGGAAAGATTTATCCTGGTTGATATATTGATATAATAAGAGATGATGAGTTGTGTTAATTCTATTACAGTGATCCGGTAATGGGTGGAGGTAGAGGTAGAGAAGTAGCGAGAGAGAGAGAGAGAGAGAGAGAGAGAGAGAGAGAGAGAGAGGAAAGAATTGGGATTGATGTTTTTCTCCTTGCATTCCTTTCCATTCACTCTCTTGGCTGGTCGGAATGTCATGGATGGCCCTTTCCCCATCCATGTCTAGCGAACTATCTGGTATAGACCTGCAAGTATGTTTGATTGGTCAGCCAATTTGGAACTTGATACTGAGGCACGTGACCTGTGAGTTCACTGCCCTTAGGTACAAGGGTCTCTTGAATTCGTGAATCAACGAACTTCTCCTGAAATTTGTCATCATGCCTAAAACCCGACAACTTCTTCAAGCAAAGATCACGTACTCGGATGCCAAGGCTGAAGAATTCAATATTCTTCATCGACTTCGATATCCTTCTGAACAAACTAAATTCTTCGCTCATCTATATGACAAACGTGAATGGATGAAGGCTACTGTTGCCCATCATCTTGGCCTTGAATCGTTCACTCAGTGCCAAGTAGCAGACACGGAAAATTGGCTTCACGGCAGCTTTAATGTCTGTGTCCCCATCACAATTGACAGTTGGGACGGCAAGCGGGTTCTTCTACGGTTTCCGTTACCATATCGCATTGGCGAGAGTTTCAGACCCGGAAATTGCGATGAAAAAGTCCGATGTGAAGCAGGATCCTATGCTTGGCTTCAAGAAAACTGTCCAGATGTGCCCATTCCAAAATTATATGGCTTTGCTTTGTCTACGGGTGAGACGGTATGGATCTGGATTGCCGCTAAGATATCTTATCTCTGTCGCTTATTGACTAATCCTAGTTCACTCGACTGGAAAACCTGCCATATTTGCCTAACTGTTTCCAATTCCTGCGTCAGCATCTTCTATCATGGCTGAAGGATTCAATTCCTTCCCAGTATGTCCGCCATCAGAGCACAGATCCAATCTTTACCGATGGGATAGTAAACAAAGGCTACCTTCTGATTGAGTTTATCGAGGAGACACGTGGATCTATGCTTTCTAATACGTGGAGAGAAGGGCAAAATGGCCCAAAGTTACGGATGAACTTCTTCCGTGACCTTTCCCGGCTTTTCTTGAATATTACTCGGATCCCTTTGTCTAGGATTGGTTCATTTATTATTGATAATGACGGCTTTCTTCATCTTACAAATCGGCTACTTTCAATTGAACTTCAACAATTAGAAAATGAAGAGGTTCCAACGGAGATACCTCGCAATTATACCTACTCAACCGTTGATTCCTATATTATTGATGTACTTGGATTCCATGATAATCGCTTTCGGTATCAACCTAATGCTGTCAACAATCTTGGAGACTGTGCCTACCAACTTTCTGTCTTGACTTCTATGCGAACTATTTTCCAGTCGATTTTCAGAGTAACATCTTTGTGGATGCGGACTGGCATATAACATGCTTAGTGGATTTGGAATGGACATGCACTCAGCCGGTTGAGATGTTAGGGCCTCCTTACTGGCTGGCAGATAAAGGCGTGGGCCAATTGGTTCCATCAGAATATAATGTAATCCGACACGAATTCATGGAAGCCCTGATAACAGAAGAACAGCATCGTGACTCTGCCATATTGTCTTGCAGTAATGATGGAGTATCTCAGCTATGCCTCTCAGACCTAATGAAACGGTCTTGGAAAACAGGGGCTTTTTGGTACTCACTGGCTCTCTCAAGCCCTTCAGCACTCTTTACGATATTCAGCAAGCATGTCAGGCCTCTTTTCTGCAAAGACTATGAGGAGGAGTTTGAGGTGGTTATGCCGTTTTTCTTTGAAAAAAACGTTGGATATATTGCCGGTCGCAAGCTTGCAGATAGAGAGGAATATGATAAGAAACTCCGACGAGCTTTTGAAGACAGCTCCGGCTGAGACCGCTTCGTCACCCAAGGGCTATTTCTTTCTTTATTGGTGGCCCTGACCTTGTTGTTATGAACCAAGTGGGATAGATGAACGGTTTAATTTCGACAGGCTTACGTGCGAGAGTAGATGCCAAGGAAAGACAAACCCCGGCAGATTCCGTGCGAAGTGATTTATAATATGGATATCGAAATGAACAACATCCCACGGCCAGCTGGTCGTTTTCAAGTCGGGCATGTGTAGTTGGCCTATATGGACCAGATAGATTATTCATCTGCACTACTACTTGGACGAAGAACGAGCGGGGCTTGCATCAATTACTCACCCCGGCCTGTTTTTTCTAATGCATGCCCTGCCCTTAGAGGGGTTCGACAGCTCTTAGCGGACAGCTGCCATGATCTATTTCGCTATAAAACAGTCTACCGCCAGTCATACTAGTACTCCTTATGATTGATTCAACACTAGCCAAAACTAAGGTGTGGTGATTATCTTGATGATAGTACTATTTACACAAAGTCAAAATAAGTGCCAGGGTTTATCCTTATGTCACGAATCTGCATGGTAGTGCTACCTAGGGAGGGGAAAACTGCTTGGATGCTTGGACACCCGCCCGACCTCCGAATCAGGTCTACTGTAGGTATACAAGTCAAATGCTGCAGCATTCAAAGATCACGGAAATGTTAACTACCGAGAGGTGGGGGGTTCACACTATAACAAGAATCAAGTATTTGAGACTTGTGATATTTTACTCGTTGGAATCAACTGAATAACGGATACATTCGGGTCAATCCATCGTGCATTTCGTGGCATCATACAGCTATACAGAAAATTTGCATGAGAGCTTTTTGCAGTCTTCACCAGGGTTGTCCGATTAAGTCATCGATATTCTTTCTTTTTGTTCCTGTTGCAGGTAGGTAGAAAAGAGATTTTCCATCTATCTCTCCGTAGTAACTAGTTATGTTCATAGGATGTTACAAAGTACGTCGACTCTAAAAATAAGGTTCTCCGCGCGGCTCCCGTACCACCCGCAACATCCGCCAATGCCGCCGCCTCCCCGCATCGTCCAATTTCCCCGAGCAATTCCTGCACCGCCAGTTCCTGCAGATGATTATTGCGTCCACGCTACACGCCGCGAACCCTTTCCCAATATGACAGGCAATCTAAAACGCAAGCGCTCTAGGGTCGCCTGCATGCCATGCCGAGAACGGAAGCGCAAATGCGACGGCGGAAACCCGTGCGCCACCTGCCTCGACTGGGGCTATGAATGCTACCACGGAGCGCTCCCCAGTCAGAAGAAGCAGCAACAACAGCAGAAGAATCCAGCCATACTGCCTAGTTCCGCCTCGCCGGGCAAATCATCCGATACGGTCTATAGCGTCAATAATACCACCACCACTACAACCAACAATAGCAACCACAACGACGCCCTGGCCAGCCACCGCGCCGGCCCGGACCCGCACCGCATCACCCGCTCGCTGGAGGCGAACTCCGGGGCGGCGTTCGTGCGCAATCTAGGCCTGAAGGTGGACTCCACCAATGCGCCCCGGTTGAACCTGTTCGGGTGGAATATCGGCGAGCGTCGGCTCCCGTCCGGCCTGGGGAATGGCACGGCGGTCTCGGCGCTGCCCATCGTGGATATCGTGTCGCTGGAGGACATGAAGACGCTGGCGGGCATCTACTTCGCCAAGGTGGATCCGTGCTACGGGTTTCTGGACCCCCGCCAGTTCTACGAGCGACTGGACGAGCGATGGCGGTCGCCGCTGAGTAGCGGCGTCTACGATAGCGTGCTGGCAGGCGTCGGCGCCCTGGGGTCGCTGTTCTCGCGCCGCATCATCGACGTCACTGAGTTGCTGCTGGTCGAGTCGGCGCGCTCCATTCTCGAGGTCAATAATCGCTGCGGTACGCCCTGCTTCGACTCCGCCACTGGTTGGACCCTCCGTGTCGTGTACATGCGTATGACCGCCTCGCCGCACTCGGCGTGGATCGCCAGCGCGACGCTCATGCATCTGGTCGAGGCGCTGGGTCTGCACCTCGAGTCTGCCGGCGAGACGGTCCTCTCGCGCCGCGTGCACTGCAGCAGCCCAGACATCCGTCGCCGGCTGGTCGGCGTTGCCCGCCATCTGAACATGTGGGTGTCCTACGACCTGGGCCTGTCGCGGGTGATCTTCTGGAACGACCAGTGTCTGGCACCGGCGGCGCGGCCAGGCGATTACACGACGGAGTTGTTAAGCCTGCTGCCGGTGTCGGCGAGCCTGGGGCCCGAGAAGTCGCCGGACGATCGCGATCTGGAGACGTCGCTGCTCCGCGTCCTCGAGGGCAGCCACACGCAGCCGCCGTCCGTGATGGCGCAGTGCAACCTGGCCCTGTGTCTGCTGCGGCGGCTGCTGGTCATGAACGCGAGCACGTCATCGGCCGTCAAGGAGCGGGTGCTGGCGCTGTTCCGAAAGGCGTTGCAGTGCGCGCGCAGCATGGCCATGAACTGCTGTCCGTGGCACCATATGGCCAACGTACCGTTCCAGATTATCGGCGTGCTGCTGGACATGGACACGCGGACGTCGTTGGCCCTACTGCCCGAGGCCATGCAGACGTTGAAGTTCGTCGCGTCCACCTACGACACGGATACCATGCGCGAGGCGTACAGCACCGCGTGTCTGCTAGTGCGACTGTATCAGCGACGCCGGCAGGAGGATGTGGATATGCTGAGCGGGCTGGTGAGTTCGCATCATCAGCCGGAGATGGAGGCCCCCATGGAACCGGCGGCGGCGAGTCGAGAGGAAATCTCCTGGTTGGAGGATCTGGTGGCGGAGATGCCCAGTCTGCAGGGGATTAATCTGTATGAGACGTTGGATGACGATCTGATGAATTTGTTTCCGACCAATTTGTAAATGATCCGGGAGTCGGAATGGTAAATATTCTGAGCCGTGCATTCTTCGTAGGGAGAGGATGACCCTTTTGTAGTCCATTTATTCACTCCTCGACACCCGCAATACCCGCTCCGCCCTTCCCGATTACATCACGGCGCATCGCATCGGCATCGTCTTCTGCATGTGCAACGGGTCCAGACTCATTATATAAACCATTCCAATGCACTCAATCGTCACCCCTACCTAGTGAGAAAGGATACCACCATCTTATTCCTTTATACAATCCATCCACCATGACTCTTCGCCTCTCCAAATCCCTCGCCGCCCGCTACCCCTGGGTAACGCCGCCGTTCATTGTCAGCGCCCCCATGCGCATCATGTCCGGGCCCGCGCTGGCCGTCAACGTCTCCCGCGCCGGCGGCCTGGGATTCATCGGCCCCGGCGCCAAAACGCAAGACACACTCACCGACCTCCAAGAAGCGACTGCTCTTCTTAAATCGAAATCGAAATCCCCAGGCATCACTCTCCCCAACACCCCTCTCCCCATCGGCGTCGGGTTCCAGCTCTGGAGCGACGATCTCGACACCGCCGTGCAAGGCATCCAGCTTCATCAGCCCTGCGCCGCTTGGCTGTTTGCTCCGCGCACGATGCAGGATCTCTTCACGTGGATCAAGCGCATCCGGGACGCAAGCCCATCGACCCAGATCTGGGTGCAGATCGGGACGGTGGGAGAAGCGCGCGAGATCCTGAACCACCATCACAAGAACAACAGCACGAGCATTACCTCACCAGACGTGCTTGTCATCCAAGGCGCCGAATCAGGCGGACACGGCCGCGCCACCGACGGAATGGGCCTGATGACACTTCTCCCTG
Organism: Aspergillus affinis; assembly: GCF_023601865.1. Taxonomy (NCBI): domain Eukaryota; kingdom Fungi; phylum Ascomycota; class Eurotiomycetes; order Eurotiales; family Aspergillaceae; genus Aspergillus; species Aspergillus affinis. The sequence goes on from NW_026515861.1 coordinate 162,739, forward strand.
AGATCGCGGATCTCGTATCCTCCTCCTCAGATGCCAAAGCGAAACAAATCCCCCTCTTCGCAGCCGGCGGGATCACCGACGCACGCGGTGCCTCCGCAGCGCTCTGTCTCGGCGCATCCGGCATCGTGCTGGGGACACGATTCCTCGCCTCCACGGAAGCGCGCATCAGCAAGGGTTACCAGAACGAGATCGTCCGGGCCGGCGACGCGGCGGTATCGACGACGCGAACGCTCCTGTATAACCATCTTCGTGGGACGACGGGGTGGCCGAAGGAGTATAGTCCGCGCGGGGTGGTGAATCGGTCGTATGTGGAGCATTGCGAGGGGAGGGCGTTTGAGGAGTTGAAGAGGGAGCATGATGAGGCGTTGAAGAAGGGCGATGAAGGGTGGGGACCGGAGGGGCGGTTGGCGACGTATGCTGGGGCTGGGGTTGGGTTGATCAAAGAGGTTCAGGATGCGGGGAGGATTGTGGAGGAGGTGAGGAAGGGGGTTTTGGGGAGGGTTAAGGGGGAGGAGAGGAGTATGCTGTAGAGTGGTATGGTGTGTGTATGTTGAGTGCGGTTTGAGTGGGGGAGAGGCGGACTTTTGTTGATACCATTGTTAGGCTAGGCATTTACTTATGACCTGAGGGAGTGATATGTTTTATTATATGGCTCATCGTATATCCATTCTAAATAACAGAGCAGGTGGGTAAATGCAGAATAATTAAAAGCGTGCTTAGGATCTTGTTTGATCAACTGTATCTAATTCTAACCTCAAAACTCATAGTATGAAACTGGGTAACTATGCTTGGCAGTGATATTCCCTCCAGTATGATTAATCAACTATAGAGTGACTAGAATGTTTCTAGACAGTAGTTATAATGGATGTATAGTTACAGTTCCATAACCAGTCTAGTCCGCCTTACATAAGATCCCTGTTTGGCTGGGGAATTGGTAACTAAAAAGTTGGGGTGTCCTTACCAATTCCCGTTTGGCTGGTTTGTCTGCACTTTGTTCCTTTTCACACGAAGCGAAATCCTCCGTTTGGCGCGACAAAGAAGCTTCGACTATAAGTTCAGATCCACCGGTCTCAGATCGTCCCTCCACATTCCGTCTCAGATATTCTGCGTATTCGGTGCTAAATCCGTACATAAGACATAGATCGCTTGCCATGGCCTCTCCCCCGAGTAAGTGACTATCGATGGATCCTTCCACCCACAACTAACCACCAACAACCGGAAGCATCCCTCGTTTCCTTCATTCAAGAGAAACTCGCCTCCGTGCCTCACTCCGAGCTCATCTCTAACCACATTCAAACCCTCCTCAACAACGAGCTCGTGCTCGCCTCCTACCAAAAACTCATGTCCTCCTCGGCCACCGCTCATCTCGAGCACGCGCGCGTCACCTACCTCGACCCTGTCGTCGACCAACTCCGCACCGCCTACCTCGATCCCTTCATCATCCAGCCTCTTGCAAACCTCCTCACCAACATGCCGGACCTTTTGTCCGTCTTCGTCCTGTTCCTGGCCCTCTTTATCTCGCTCAAGATCCTGGACTACGGGCGCCGAATGGTCATGTTCTGGGTCACCCTGGCCCTGCGCTTAGTGTACTGGGGGTTTATCATCGGCGCGGGTGTCTACGTTTATAACGTTGGTTTGGAGAAGGCCGCTCAGGATCTGGGCTGGTTTTATGGAATTATTAAGGGCGCCGCGGAGAGCTTCCAGAATGGCGCGGAGGGGCAGCGACAATCGCCCGGCGGGTATTCTTACAGGGATAATCAGGTCCGGGTGTGATTTTTGGTCTCCTGCACGTTTTTGGATAACCTGGTTTGGGTTGGGTGGGTTTTGGGTCTTTTTGAGGGACCTCGCATGGATGTAGACTTTGTTGAGCGATCGTGTGTTCAGCGGTATTCTTACTATTTCTTTTTTTCTCTTTGTTCTTTCCCTCCTCGCATCTGTAATGACTCTTGTTTGATAATGTTACGACGATTATGCGTGAATGATTTGTTATTATTGTTTGTTTTTGTCTATCCTAGTTAATTGGCGCTGAAAACATGTCGTGGATGATTCATATCATCGTATCGCTGGGTTACATCCGATTGGACTTTCTCCTCGGGTTGCATCGTTGCATCTGCCAGTTGCTCAATCAGTCCGATCTTTGCCCCTTGCAGATTCAGGAATCCTGTCGTGGGTGTCGCGGTCATCGACTGGTGTTAGAGGCGATCTAATTGCCGCCCCTGCAAACAGGCATATTCTATCCCAGGGCTGTCGGCCCTGGAATATTTGATGTCGGTCAGAAAACACGGGTTGTTTCATAAGTTCCCAGTCGAAAATCACTAGTCCGCATCCTCGTAGTCCACGTCTTGCGCATCATTGGGCTCGCGCGGCTCCTGGGCGTCGTGGTACTGAATCGCGTCGTCGATATGACTCAAGACGGCCGCGACGCTATCTTCTTGCTGCACGTCCAGCTGTAGAAACGAGACCATGCTGAAATCATCGATGAGCTGTGCGACCGCGCGATTGAGCTGGTTGAATGAGCCACCACTCATCAGCGCATCCTTGGACATCGGATCGGCCACCGCTTCCGAGCTACCGTTGGGCTCGTCCTGCAGTAACTGTACGTCGACGTTGGTGAAGCGGCGCAATTCCTTGCGACTCACCATGTCGCGAACCTGGTCCATCTTCGTCAGGATGTTCACGTGGGGCATCTCGAGCATCAGCATCGCGGACATGGCACTCAACGTGCCGGCAAAGAACTTGGCTTTATCTACCACGAACGTGCTCTCGAGAAGGTAGGCCGCGCACATGTTGACGTTCAGAGGGCCCGCGCGCGACAGGAACTGCACCAGCGACGGCAATAGCGGAACATGCGTGTAGAGCTCGATCTGGCCGGGCATGTCGAAGATGATCAAATACTCTTCGCTCAGCGGATCGATCGCGTCCGATAGGAAGTCCAAATTCTGCAGGAGGAACTCGAAACAGTAGATGAGACCGCCGTTGGGCCCGAGGCCCATCTCTTCCATGACATCTTCTAGCGTGATCAGTTCGCGGATGTCCAGATCGGGTTCGTAACTGAAGGTTTCCGCGGCCGGGTCGAGATTCACGTAGAAACAACTTCGGCGGGTATTCTGAAGGTGCTGGATCATGGCATTGCAGAAGGTGGTTTTCCCGGCGCCGGCCGGGCCCATCACCAAGACGCCGAACTTAGACATCGGGGATGTGATGGAGCTGAAAGTGATGTGATCAAAGAGACGGGGCGAAGGATGATTACGGGAGGGGGCACAGTCAGCACCGTCAGACGGAGAGGCAGTCGGACCCGAGCAGGATGAGGCGATGAGACAGGGATGCGCGAGTTAGATTGGATGGGAATATGCTAGTTCTGGAGTATGTCCACTTATACGCAAATCAACGAAAGGCGGCGGTGATATTTTTCTGCCTCCCGAGACCGCCGGAGCGATGGCGCGATCGGAGCGACGTTAATACGGCCTCTTCCCCTCTTTCTTTTTTCTCGCCGCTCCCCCCCTCTTCTCCTCCCCCTTCTCTATCCACTTTTTTTCTTCTCTCTTTCTCTCTTTCCTCTCCACCACTCATCTTTCCTTTCCTTTCCTCCCTCCTCGACTTCCGGTCTCATCTCTCATCCTCTCACTCCTCTCAATTCTCTCTTTCATTCCCTCTTTCTCCCTCTTCATCTTTCACAATGGGTAGCGTCGCTCAGAAGCCCGGAACTTTCTTGTTCACCTCCGAGTCGGTTGGTGAGGGTCACCCCGATAAGATCGCGTACGTTGCCCCTCTTTTGGTTTACAATGAATCACTGAACTGACAATTCTACAGCGATCAGGTCTCGGATGCCATCCTCGATGCCTGTCTCGCCGAGGACCCCCTCTCGAAGGTAAGGCGATGATTGTCTCTCTTTCGCGATTTCTTGGTTCCTCCCGGCCCCGTAATCGCTTCTGATTGGGCCGGTTTATTTCCGCACGAAATTTTTCGAACGGGCAATTAACAGAATTGAAATTTTAGGTCGCCTGTGAGACCGCCACCAAGACTGGTATGTTCAATGCATTAATTCTTGAATTGTGTCCTTAAGGAAAAGCATGTACTAATAACACCTCCAGGTATGATCATGGTCTTCGGTGAGATCACCACCAAGGCCAACCTCGACTACCAGAAGGTCATCCGTAACGCAATCAAGGACATCGGCTACGATGCTTCCGAGAAGGGCTTCGACTACAAGACCTGCAACGTCTTGGTTGCCATTGAGCAGCAGTCCCCTGATATCGCTCAAGGTCTTCACTACGAGGAGGCTCTGGAGAAGCTCGGTGCCGGTGACCAGGGTATCATGTTTGGCTATGCCACCGACGAGACCCCTGAGCTCCTGCCCCTGACCATCCTCCTCTCTCACAAGCTGAACCACGCCATGAAGGTTGCCCGTAACGACGGCTCCATCCCTTGGCTCCGTCCCGATACCAAGACCCAGGTCACCATCGAGTACGCCCACGACAACGGTGCCGTCAAGCCCCAGCGTGTCGACACCGTTGTCGTCTCCGCCCAGCACAGCGACGACGTGTCCACCGAGGAGCTCCGCGCTGTCATCAAGGAGAAGATCATCAAGAAGGTCATCCCCGCCGAGCTCCTGGACGACCGCACCGTCTACCACATCCAGCCCTCCGGCCGTTTCGTCATCGGTGGTCCCCAGGGTGATGCCGGTCTGACCGGCCGTAAGATCATCGTCGACACCTACGGTGGTTGGGGTGCCCACGGTGGTGGTGCTTTCTCCGGAAAGGACTACTCCAAGGTCGATCGTTCGGCCGCCTACGTTGCCCGTTGGGTCGCCAAGTCCCTGGTCAATGCCGGCCTGGCCCGTCGTGCTCTGGTCCAGCTCTCCTATGCCATCGGTGTTGCTGAGCCTCTGTCCGTCTTCGTCGAGACCTACGGCACCTCTTCTAAGAGCTCCGACGAGCTGGTGCAGATCATCCGCGCCAACTTCGATCTGCGTCCCGGTGTCATCGTCAAGGAGCTTGACCTGGCCAAGCCCATCTACAACGAGACCGCCAAGAACGGTCACTTCACCAACCAGAGCTTCTCCTGGGAGAAGCCCAAGGCTCTTAAGTTCTAAGTGCACTCGCTTCTTTCTTTGCGAGGTGACTAGGATCTTTGATCGTGCCTTGTGTGTGTGACACCTTCATTTCTTTTTACGAATGTGATGATTTTGCTTTGTTTTCAACAACTCAAAGCACGAGCATAGACATGTGAAAAAGCTTCTTTTTTGGAATGTTTGTTTAATATTTGCATGGTCGCCTACGGGCAACGGGTTCGGCGAGGATAAATTCAACATGATACCACTTTCATCTGTTGGGAGGGAAGTTTCGGCGTTTTATATCTTTTCAGGGAGCGACAGTCTTCAACACACGGCCTCCTCAGGCTTTGATATACTGGACCGGGAAGTGCTGCCTGCCCACATCTTCATCCGTGGGAGGAGAGCATTTCCACCAGAAAGCTGCCGAGACGTCCTCATTGCAAGCTGTGCTTGGGATGGGGACGTCTGGCGGAGGAGGCAACATTTTCATGGCTTGCCGAGTTTTGGGCTGGCAATCATGAGTGTGCTAATCTAAACATTAGCATTATAGAGTAATGAACATAAACATTTTCATCCATACTTGTCTTCCAATGTACTGTGTAGACGATGAAGCTGTAGTCTGGTCTGGAATCTTCAGGCATCGACTTGCTTGATCCGGTAGAATTAGGGTTACCGTTGGGTTGGTTGGCATGATCTCTCCATTGTTTTCAACCTTCTTCAGATTCAACTCCACTTGCCTTTGCTTTCTTTGAATATTTCCTTTGTATCTAACATAATTAATATAATTATATGCTCGTTGCATGTCTTCATCGTAATCTGTGAGGAATCAATCAATTCATTCCCAGGCAGCGACGCGTGACGCCAAGACGGAAGGGGACCGCGTCTCGACTCGGATTTCCAGCGTCAACACCGCATCTCATCTCACTTCTCCACTGCCTACCGATCGTTCAATCGGCCTCGGAGGTCTAGATTCATTCGCGTCTTCCTCATTCTTGTTCTCATCTTCCCTCCAAAACACAATGTATGAATAAATACACCGCCTTCATGACCTCACGCGGATCTCTCCTCGAATCATCCACCCCTCTATCCCGCTCCTTCTCAGACGCTTCGACCCGCCCGCCGCTCCTTCGAAAGCGCAAAACATGCCACACGGCCGTCGAGTGGGCGAACCAGACTATTAATATCCGGGTGCGTTGCCTGCCTACCTACCTACCTACCCACATCCTTCCAGACCTAATCCCCTCGAATGGTATACTAATTCGATCCCACGGTGCAGGCCCACGCCGCCTCTTTATCTGACGAACCGTTCGTTCTCGAACCCATTGCCCTCGTCCCCCGCTCTCGATTACCCCTTTCGTGGCTCGAACCGCCGTCTGCCCTGTCCCCTATTCAACCGGGGTGTCTATTCGTCGCGGACATCCCTGTCCTAGAGGATTCCGATGCTCATGCACATGCCCCGACTCTGTCGCGAGATCCGGCCGTGTTGGCGGTAAGGCTGATCAGCGATGGGGGCTTGTATCTGGTTGAGCGTGTCAAGGCGGGGATCTATGCGCTGTCGAAACTAGCCAGGGATGTGGAGGAGGGGGATATCTTTGTTGCGGTGAAGGGCTGGAGTCCTGCACTGGATGCAAATCGGGGACCTGTGTCTGTACCCATGTCTGTGACGCAAGGCGCGGAGTGGTGGGACCTGGCGAGAATTGAAGATCCGGTTCTAGAGGAGGGGTTATCGACGAAACGCGTGAAGGTTGATGTCTCGGTTGTGTTTGGCGGGGTGGTTCATCATGATGTCGATGCGAACATGAAGGATGGTTCGCCGTTCGAAAGCCGGGCGCAGTCGTTGGCGCCGAAGATACCTGTTGAGAGGAGTTCAAGCTCCGAGGCAGCTATGGCAGTGCAGATGCTGGGGTCTATTGATGCGGTGTCGGCGGGTGTGGATGGTGGGTCGCTGGAGGAGAACAGGCCCGATGCGTCACTGTCGCCGCAGGAGCTGCTGGATAATTTGAGGGAGCAGTACCTGCAGGCTCTCTATGTGTCTAAGGTAGGTTCCGTCTTTCATGCTGGGTACCCTGTTGCTAACATGTTAGACCTCTGTGGCGTATTTCGCCAAGGGCCCTTTGACTCGATGTCGCGTTGGGTTTCAGTCGCCTGAATCGGAGTCAGCGAAACCTGCTGACCTGATTAACTTCTATCAGGAGGCTATTTTGACGGCCAAGAAGATGGATCTGAAGTACAGAGAGACGCTACCGGCTACCATACAGGATGCTATGCTGGCTATCTCCGACGAGGAACCGGGTCGCAAGAAGAAGAAGTCCAAGAGCCAAAAGAAGAAGATGGGGAAGAATGGTCTCTACCCTGGAGAAGATCAATTCGTCCGACGATGGTGGAGAGACTGCGTCATGGCCGATATAGGCGCGACGATTGAGCTGTCGCGCGAGGCAGAAGTGAAGAAGAACGTGGCCGATTTACGAATGCGCGAGACTCAACTACAGATTCTTCTTATCTTGGAGACGTTGGCTCTCGAAGCTGCCGCTGCTGTGGCTGCCGCCGAAGAAGCAAAGAAGTCGGACGAAACCGGCGGCGAACCGTCGGATAAATCACCGAAGAAGAAGACCAAGAAGTTACAAGAGTTGAAAGTCATGCTGGAGCTGCATCTCGACCGCCTGTGTATCTGGCATGCCGTCAACTTTGAGGATACCGCCGTCTCCGAAACGGCCAAGGCAAGCAGCGCTCCTGGAAAGAAGGTCGAGAGCGATGCGGTTCGTGATTTCTGTACGGAGGTGATCATCCCCTTCTACGCTGCTCGTCTACCGGATAAATGCAAGGCCATCACGCGTAAGCTGGGTGTTTCTGGTGCCATGCCTTCATCGTCTTCTTCGAAGCAGTCTCAAGCCAAGAAGACTCCTCAGGACCCGGAACCTGGGGCGGCCGTCGAGCGAAAGCCGCCACAGAAACATGCTCGTCGCTCGTTCCAGCGAGTGCTGACCGACAGTCAAACCACGTTACAAGCACAGCACCCGTCACTGAACCGGTCCAATACAGCACCTTCCAACCCGGATGCTCGGCGCGCTTCCATCGACCCTCTCCTACCTAGTCTCAGTGCCAACGTGCGAGGCGGTATACAGAAGGCCAAGCGGGTGGAGAACCGCGAAGTAGATCTGATCGCCGTGGCGCGACAGCACGAGACCAAATTGAAGAAGGTGCAACTGCTCATGGACCAGAAGAAGGAGCTCGACGCAGCCATCCACACGCTTCGCAAGCCCAATCGCCAGCTCGTGGCCAAGGATATCGCCAAGGACGCCGACGAGCGACGAACCGCCAGTGGTCGAAAGCCCAAGAACCCGGTCCGCAATCCCTTAGGACAGGGTGTGCAGGTTGCAGCGACGCCCAAGGGAAGCCGCAAGAAAGACGCAGTGATCGGCATGCCACCTCTGCCACGCAGCCTCACGCGATCATCTACCCAACCGAAGGGCTCTTCTGCAGCCCTATTCGGTGGCGACGGATCACCTCGACGCATGTCCAGTAGCAGCGCCCTACGGCCCAATTCTTTTTCGGGTACCCCCATGTCCAAGAACCCAGGGATCGTCCAAGAAACACCGTCCCGTCGTCCGGCGGTTCAGCCACTTGGCTCCTACGACGACGCCGTCACAAGCATCGGCGAATCTCCTAGTATCTCCAAAACCCTGTTCCGTGTTCCTCCACGGCCTGCTACTGCTGTTCCTCGTTCTCAGACCACAGACATGCTAGCCCCCTCCACGCCAGTATCCTCCCGCCACGTGGACGCATACCGTGATCATCACCCCACGAGCGCGAGCATGCCAACCGAACCCCCCAAATCATCCATGGTCATGGAGACACCACCAAGACAGGGTCCCTCGGGACCCAGCATACAGGAAACGCCGCCAGCTGCAAAGATCTTCAGCACGCCGGTGAAGGGTTCAGGTTCTTCGTCGAAACTGAGAGCCCCGACTACGACAGGGCCGCCTGTCACGCCGCAGAAATCGATTTACGAGCAACTGGGATGGGATGATGAGATGGATTTGTAGTTCTTTTTTCTTTTGTAGATGCGGCTTGATTTGACTGAGCTAAGTTGGGCTGGGCTTTTATGTGTTGTTTGTTTGATTTGTTGATTAGCGGGCGTTCACCTGGCATGGTATACATGGTTGCATGGTACGACTATGAACATGGTGTGGTTGATAACTACCCATGGGATCGATAGATGGTTGTGCCGGTTATCGGAATGATTTATGAGATATTCTGCGGGGGATTCCCGAAACTATACGAAGCCAAGGCCGGCCGAATTCTAATTATCGACCCTCTCACTGGAAGTTTGAACCAAAAAGACGCAATACACGGTCCCGCGCTCGCTGTCAACCAGGGATTTCGACTCCAAAGCACTCGTCTGCGGAAGGTAGCGGCAGTGAGGAAGAACATCATTCTCCGTCTACCGCAGCAAGCGCGCAGCCAGGCGAGCCGCAAAAGATCGAGCCGCAACAGAAGTAACAAACAACGGTCCGGCGGTAGACACGGTAGGACGGAAGCAGGACAGAATTCTTAAAAAGAATAACCAGGTTACACAAGCGTACTGCATGATGGACTGCATACGCGGCATAGTCAATCGAAGTCCTCTGGACAAGGAATGCCCAAATTTACAAAGCCACCTGCAGCATTCTAGCAGTCACAGGCAATCGATAGACCCGTCAGAGTTCACGCGCAGACTTCACCGTCAACTCGTACGGAATCGAAATGAGGGATTTGAACAGTTACACGTGCGGTCGAATGGGCTACCTTGTGAAGGCAACCCTTCTAACGCACGGATACATTGTGATTATCAAAGCGACCACGGCAGAGAAGCAAGATCGTCTTCAAGCAGAGGTGAAAAATTATAATCGCCTTAGAGATCTGCAGGGCCAACAAATTCCCGTTTGTCTTGGAGCTTTCAAACCAAGCATTTCATATTGGTACCACGGAGAGTTGATGGCGCAGATTATAATCTTGGGTTGGTCTGGAATGCGGCTTCAGCACGTCATCAACGAAGAAAATTCCAGCTTCTTTGACCTGGAGCGCAAAAAAGTTCTTGCTGTGCTACGGTCGCACGGAATTATCCACGATGATAGTGAGTGGCGCAATACGTTATGGGATGATGCGGGCTGCCATTTGGTTATCATTGATTTAGAGGACATGAAGTGGTTGACACGTCCTCGTGCGCTTGAGCCAGCCTCAGGCAACACATGTCGTGTCCATCGCGTCCGGGATGAGAAGGCTGGTGTCTGCGCATGATGTTTCTAACCCCATGGTTCAGGCTTATTAATGCTGATCATATCACAAGGCGGTAACTAAAAAGAATGCTCCGAAGGACCACGTTATGGTGGATGCAGGTCACCACGACCCTTACGTAAACCTAACCGTGAATGGCCTAACCCAGTTTGGACGTCACATGACTTT